>NW_024412449.1:6522746-6660042 GCF_014898765.1 Herpailurus yagouaroundi | reverse complement strand
TTCCTTTCCTTTCCTTTCCTTTCCTTTCCTTTCCTTTCCTTTCCTTTTCTTCCTCTGTCTCTGTCTCTGTCTCTGTCTCTCTTTCTCTGCACTACTTAGGTTACTTCATGCAGTTGTTTTAAATTCCATATCCGTACAAATGGCTCCCAAATTCTCTCCAGCCAAACTTCCCTCCCAACATCAGACTCACATTTCCAGATGTGTTACTCAGTGTATCTTCCTAGGTGTCCTTAGGCATCTTAAACTGAACATTTCTAAAACCAGTCTCCTGATGACCCCTTCCCCTGCCTCAATTGTTTCTTCTGCAGTCCCTCCAACTCTCCCAGAGACTCAGGGCAAAAACCTTATAGTAATTCTGATTCCTCTCTCCCATGTCCACTCCATCAGTATAGCTTACCGGCTTTGCCTTCAACATATATCAAGAATGAGAACATTTACCACCATTATTCTGGTCCAAGCTACCTTCATCTCATGCCTGGTTTTCCTGTGTTCACTGATGCACTGCACACCCCCCCCCCCCCCACCGCTGTTCATTTTCAGCCATAGTGTTCCTTTTTAACAAGGTATGTTAGATCCTCCTGTGCTCAAAACCCTCCAGTGGGTTCCCGTTTCAGAGGCAAAGTGGAAGAACGGTGTGCATCCTCAGGCAAGCTGCCTAATTTTTTGCTCATCAGCAAAGTGAGAGGATTCCTAAGTGGCACGTGGGGATTACGTGAGACAGTGTTGGAGAAACTCCCAGCAAGTAGCTAACAGACACCTGCCCGAGAGGAGGAAGGAGCATGGAGTCTCTACTCTCTGCCAGGCACACTGCACATATTACTTTTTAAGTGTTTTGATTTTGATCACTGCTATACATCTACACAATTTAAACAGTGAAATAATTGTATACGATTTGTTAAAACAGCTGTTGTCTCCCTGCCTACCCAACCCCATTGCTCTTCCTCAGAAGCAGCCACTTTACATTTCTTAGTATTTTTATCCATATTGCTGGGGGAAAAAAATGTTTGTTCTGCTGCTTTATTAATTGTTTTCAGTTGTCATTATCTAGTGACTTCTGAGTGCCCACTCCAGAAGGTGAGGAATCTGCTCCCTTTCCAGTCCCACCTCCACTGCCCACAACCACTTTTCATCTCTCCCCCGACCCCATGCTGTCCCGGCAGTTCCGGTTAGATTGCTACAAGGTGTTTCACTGTAAGATTCATGGTTACTTTTACTTTTTGGTTTCCATGCAGTTCTTTTGTCATTGGCTTGAGTTTCAACTTTCTTGTCATTGAATTAAACAAATTCCTCCCCATATATAAATCTCTTTGGGTGTTCTGAAGCATGAGGTGTCCTGTTAATTTCGTGTTGCTGGAGAAATCTCTCCCAGAGCTTTCGGAAGCTCTCCAACATGGACCAGCTGTCCTTTTATGTTTGCTGCAGAGCTGTTGCCCTGGCATCTCCCTTATCTCTGCTAGCATATTCTCAGTGTCCCTGTGGGTTTATGTCTTTCAAAATAAATGTCTCTACTGTTGTTTCAGTGGGTAGCTAATTTAGATGTTTGGGTTCAATCTGCTGTATTTACCTGAGGTCTATCTTGTTTACTTTCACTGGTAGCAATGAGATTGGTTTTATCCTGATACAGATGAGACTGTTGAGTCTGAGAGGGGTTAAATAACTTGTCTAAAGATCCACAGTCATTATGCAGCAGAGTGCATGTTTTAACTCCAGACTATGTTCTTTTTTCCTTTGTCCTTTGAAAAGAAAGGTGTTCTTGACTGATATGGGATGTGATTGAAAATTTAGGCACCGCCATCAGTTTCCCTTGTGTCTTCTTCCATCTTCATTTTTTCTTAATACTGAAAATGGCTTCTTGCTCTCTTATCCCAAAGAGATAAATTTCCTATATCCTTCTAAGAAGCTGTCTCCCAAGCAGAGGCATAGCAAGAGGGATTTCTTAAAATAACTGTTTAAGAGTGTTCTGGTTTATGGGCAATCTGTAAATTATGGGGAAAAGGCTTTGGTTGGTTGTGATAACACAACACTTCTTTACCACCTGATGGCCATTTGTAGAAGGAGGAGGTGTGTGATGAGTCCAAAGTTTGGTGGTGGTGGGTTCTTGGCTGAGGGTTCATTCTTCAGGCCTTGCCTTCTAGTTGGGGACACTGTCCCCACCCTACCCCACTCCCATCCCTTCATCTGGACGGAGCCGCCAAGGAGTCCAATCCCAGATCTGGCTCAGTTGTGTCCATGGCACAGGAGACCCTGAAGGAGCAGGGGTACCAGGGACTCTGGATCTGTTCCTGATTCCTTCTTTGGTCCTGGCCAGTGCCAGCCTGCCCGAAACACTTGCAGCTCTAACCACTTTTACTAAAGGAAAAGTACTTTATAAAATGGAATGGAAGCTGGCAATTCAGTATGGGTGGGATAAGTCAAGGCTACTTGCCCAAGACTTATCTGAATCAACAGTTCCTGCCTACTTCTGATTCTACTTTGCTGAACATGAAAGCTTAATGTACTATCTAAATCACGGCTCGCCTGAGAGTGCATCAGATAACGGGTGGCTAATTGAGGCTCACTTTCTAAATTTCAGAACCCTAATCCTACACCCTCATCAACTTCGAGGTGCCAAACTGACCTTTGTGTGGTGCAATTCATGTGGCTATGACGTCTGTCACCAGATGCTGTCATTCTGAAACAAGACAGTTCCTCTCTATAGCTACAGGGTCATTTTCTGTCTGGTTGGTGGCAAAGAGGGTAAAGCCCTATGTTGGTGGGACATCATCTCAGATAGGAGGATGACAGCATCTAGAGAGGCCTGCAGGTGAAGGGAAGGGTGAATGGTGAATGGGCTACACTTTTTCTTAACATTCCCCGTTTCTTTTTGTAGCTAAGCGTGAGCTAGTCACTTGGTAAGAAGAGAAGCCCTCCAGTTCCTTCACCATCAAATGCAGGACTCTGTTAATAGTCCAGGTGTCCAGAGAGAATGAAAACTGGTTGGGGCCACAACAGCTGTCACTGTACTAAGCTCCTTAAGAGCCATGGGATCCTCTGCCTGCTCCTCTCCTTCCTGGGCTGGGGGCACCTCCTCCCGCCCCCAGGGAGTCCCCCAGGCACACTATCTCTTGCCCCAGCATCCACGCTGTGACAGGCCCCTGGCTGGCTGCTATAGCTCCCCTCTCGTTGGTAGAGAACATGATTTCACTTCCACTCCCCACCACCTGCTTAGAAGTTGCCCTGCTTTTCACTTGTGCCTTTGGGGTGCTTCTGGAAGCCAACTCTCTCCCGGCCCCTTTGGGTCATTGCCTCTTCACCTAGCTTCTCTCCAGGAGGCCTCCAGGCATTCAACTTCTGGAGCTTCGTGCACATAAGCTCCACATCCCTGATGAACCCAGGCTCCCAGTGGAGGTGCTGTGCCCCTGCAGGGATGAACAGACACTGAATGTGGTGTGTGACATGTGTGCCTTGGAGGCTCCAACCTCCCTGAGGGCAGTGGTTGTCCTATCGTGTGTTAATGACAGGAGCTCTAACCTCAACAGTGGTCGGAGGAGAAAATGCCTACTAGCTGTCAGAATAGGAATGGTTGGTGACCTTGTGGCTTCCCTGTTCTGAGAGTGTCTGTGCTCACAGATGGGGGCCTGAGGCCTCACACTGATGGCATGTTTGGCCCTTCAGAAGTCTCTCTGTACCCCACGCCACTGACACCTCACAGCTGCCCTGTGACAGAAGCTGGCAGGGCCCCTTCTTACAGGTGTCCTGCCATCACCTGAGACCCAGCAGGTCTGGAACTGAGCTCGTCAGCTGCCCTAAGCAGGTCTGGCTTCTGAGCACTCACAACCTTACCGGCCCCGGGCTCCTGGGTTTTGAATATGATACACCTTTGACTCATGTGTCACTTCACACCACCTCCCATGGGTCCACCCAACCTGCTCTTTGCCAAGTACAAACTCATCCCTGGGCAGAAGGCCTGTGGGCCTCCTCTTATGGCCCTTCTGTTGCAGGGGGTTGTAGCCTGGACCCTCCAGGCTTGGCACCTTCTAACTGTCCTCTCCCTTCTACCCTGGTAGTAAGGCCCCAAATGGGGCCTGCCTATTCAAATACGAGATCTTCTTAAAGATCTGCTATGTTTACATCTGAGGCCACTTGGTTTGTTGTGCACTGGCAGTGGGTGTGATTCCCAAGCTCCTCTTATTAATTGCCCTTGTTACACTTATGTGAATTCTGTGAAAGGTTTTGACTCATCATGAGCAGCTGGATGCTCTGGTGTAATCTCATCAACCACTTTGATATTTGCCAACCACATCCTGCCCTTACATGCTTCTCCACCCTTCCATCCCCTCTGCCTGGAATAGCATTCTCCCCCTTATCTTCTGGGAAAACTTCTACTCATCCTTCAAGACCCAGAGAAACTGCATACCGGCCTCTATCAGCTTACCCCATACTGTGTCATCGTTAATTTGTTTATACTTTTGTCTTCACTAGACTGCATGCTCCGTGGGGACAGAGACTAGGTCTGATTTGTCAATATCTCCCCAGTACCCAGCACAGCAGGGTTCAGGGAATGTGGGTGAAAGGGATCTATCAATTTATTCACAAGTATTCACTCATAAGCTTCCTTTTGCCAGGCACTGTGCTGGGCACTGGGCATATAGGGGTGAACAAGGCCGACAGGGCCCCACTGCCTCCATGGAGAGGGTGAGCAAGGCCAGTTGGCAAGCACACAAGTATACGGACGAGATACTTTGGAACTGCTGCACTTGGAAGGGGCTGCTATAGACGGAGGTGTGCAGGGAAGGCCTGTCTCAGATGACACATGGGAGCTGACACCCGGAAGATGAGAATAAATGAGCCATGCAGAGAGCTGGGAAAGCGAGCTCAGGGCTGAGTGGATAGCAGGTGTGAAGTTTCAGAAGAAGACATGGTCTTGGAGTATCGGCGGGGGGCGGGGGTGGGGGGCGCACAGACAGGAGGCCAATGCTGCTGGAACATGACCAATGGAGAGAGCAATATGGGGTTGGCCTGGCCGGATCCTACACTGCCTCTTTTGAAGGTCCCAGTGAGTGAGCAGTGTGGACTTTTCCTTAGGAGTAGTGGGAAGTCCTCAGAGGGAACTATTTCAGACCTTTAATATCTCTGAACAGGTGGGAATGTGTGGGTTATTGACCTGCAATAATTGTGTGTGATTGTGTGCGCTTTTCCTGCTACCTCTACTCTCATCCCCCAAACCCCCAAGCTTGCTTCTATTCAGCCCATGAGATCTGCACACGTTTGGGGTCTCTAGTGGCCTGGGCTGCTCTTCTCAGTGGTGGCAGCTCTGTCCCTTGCTGCAGCCTCCTGTAGTAGCTCCTGCCGCAGCCTTGAGGTGCTGATGAGGCTCCCACCCCCTCTGCAGGCTCCCGTTCTGATGCCCCTGCGTTGATTGTGCAATGGCCCTTGGACTGCTGAGGCTCAGTGCCTGTTCCCAGACGTTCCTTGGCCTTTGCTCCTATGAATCACTGCCCTCCCTCTCCACACAAATAGTTGCTTATCTCTCTTTGCCATGCCTACCTCCTCCAGGGGAACCAGCCTCTTGGACTTACCTGGGTTCTCTGTTCCTGAGCCTACCTCATTTAGTTTAAAGTCTCTCATCCAGTGCACCGTCCTGGCACAAATACATCCTGAGATCGTTGCCTCACTTCAAAAGCAAAAACAGAAACAGCTAACATATGTTGAGCACTCACTATCTGTAAGGAAATGTACTGAGTACTTTCTATGAAATATTAATTCCTCATTTCATCATGACATCAACCTGGTGTGTTAAGTGCTGGTATTATCCACATTTTACAGATGAGGATACTGAGGCTCAGAGATCACATAGTAAATGGTAGAGCAGGGTTTGAACCAGTCTATTTTAACAGCTACTGGCCTGGTATAGTCCAATGTGGTTCTTTGTGGTCCTAAAATCTTTATCCATACCATCTCCAAAGCCACTTCTCTGTGGCTGCTCACTTTCCTTTCTTCCCTTTGAAAGTCCAACATCCAACGGGAACAGGAGCCGAGACCCCCAGGACCCTCTGTTTCCTGACCTGGGCCATCCTTGGGTAGAGGAGCCAGGCCGGTTCTCCACAGCACTTATGCCCGTTGGACACATGCACAGGCTTTGCTGAAGGAGCAGACAGCAGCTCCTGCCTGCCATTTATAGGTGTGAACTAGGGATTACAAATACAGTTGTCGCTCCCTGCCACCAGGGAGTGGGTGGGAAGCAATAAAACGAGAAGAGGCTGCAGGAAGACAGTTTAGCTGAAAGACCGTTCGTAGAGGCAGCGTTGTCCAGAGGTAGAACCAATTACCATCTCCGTTAGACGGGAGACTCAGCCTGGGGGGAGGGTGGCCTATGTGTCCTGGGAGAAGCTCTTCAGTCCTGAGGAGGTGGGATGCTGCACTTTGCGTGGTGTTGGGTAGTCTAGAACTAAGATGGTGAGAGGAATTTTCCAGGTTCCTGGGACGGAGCTCTCCCCACAACAGTGTGTCCTCTAGGCCAGGCACTTTTGACCATCCAGGAAAGTGGCAGCCGAGGACTCTCCGCCTGGATCACACCTACCTGACGAAGGCGTTGCAGGTGCGGGACAGATGCGGCTCTAAGACAAACGTGCCTCCTAAGACTCCCGCTTGCTGCAGGGCACGTCCTCACTGAGTCCCTTTCTCCGACTCGTAGGGGAGATTCCCCCGTGCTGGCTGCAGCTTCTGGAACCTGGGTCTATAATGGCGGCTCTTAATCTCAGATGTGAATGGGATAGTGTGCTAAAGCCGAGGGAGACAGATCACTCGAGCCAGGAGGGAGAGGCTCTAGAGACGGCAGAACCGGGGGGTGGCCGGCTCGGATTCTTGCTAGAGCGGCCCACGTGATGTTGAAAGAGGAGGGTTTGCGGTCTTGCCTGCGTAATGTGGGCCTCTCTGCAACTTTTCCTTTGTCCTGTGCTTGAACTTTCAGTAAGACAAGAAGAAGACTGAGGGGAGAGGAGCCATGGCTTCGGATGCCAGTCACGTGCTAGAAGCTGCCCTGGAGCAAATGGACGGGATCATTGCAGGTATGGTCAGGGGGTCAGGGGGTCCCAACAACTGATGGCTCGTCCTCTACACCTCAAAGACTGTTTTCTCTCATTCCACCTTTCTTTCTGGCACAGCGAGAAGCCCCTCAATCGATTTATTTTATTTTATTGTGCATGCCGTCTCTTTTTTTGAGTTCAGACTTGTGGAACACCTTGATCCCTGGCGTGAGGTTAGGTCTCTGCCGAGGCAGTGTGGGTGTGCCATACGTTAGCACACTTTGGCTCCTGGCTGAGAGGCAGTTTGGGTGCATTAAGATTGTTTTTACTGTAAATTTGCCAGAGTACAGCATGACCTATCACAGGTGAGCTGAGACAAAACTCAAAGTCTGGAGACCTGGTGCCTCATGCGGGTGTCCGCTCCCTTCCCCAGCTGGTCTCCAGTGTGCTTGGGAATCAGGAGGCAGTTTGGTATGGATTCACCTCCTCACCTAAAGAATGTTCCTTATGCCATATTGTTTTTTACCTGTTTGGCCACTGTTTGACTTCAGGTCCACATTAGCCATTTAAGAATAGTCCCCAGAAAAGATCCGGTGAAACTGATTAATTGGAAAGGAGCACCAGTGGGCTGTTTGGGCTGATTAACTCTTTGATGGTGGGGGGGGATGGGGGGAACCCAAGCCCGTACTGATTATAATAAACCTCTCATTGAAAACCTTTCTGGAAGGCTCCAAGGTCCTCTTTCTGCCCTGACCAGATGACAAGTCAGGGGCCTTATTTGCTGACTGGCCATGCTTCTTTGGGACTTTGCTCCTCTCTGTGCAGAGCTGCGGCTGGAGGAGTTCGGGGACGAGGGCTTGGGCAGAGTGTGGCTAAAGCCTAGGATGTGCATGGGCACTGGACACCGCCCCTTGCCAGGCAATTGCTTGTCCTTCCACCCTGCGAGGACAGTCTGATTCACCGAGGGTTGTGGGTGTTGGCACCTGGCTGGGAGAGGCTGTGTGTTGAAGCTTCTTCATGTTCTTGGTGGCACTGTAACATGTCCTAGCTGTCATCTGTCAGGCTGCTCATTTCTCAGTGAACATAAGAGCTCTTGAGAGGCCTGATAATGTTCTGCTTCTCCAAGGCTCTACAGATTGGGATGTCCTGTTCTAGGTTAGGGCCTCCAAATCCCCCTTGAAAGGAAACAGTCAAGAGTACGGATTTCCTAGCAGTCCTTGTAGAGTCTCATCTGGAAGCCATCAGGGGCTCATGTGCAGTGGGATCAGAGCCACAGGGTCAGGCCCTCCGACCTCAAAGCTCTTGGATGGCTGTGAAAGCTGAATGGACACCTTGTAAAGGAGACAGCTGGTGTGGGGCCAGTCCTGCTTCCTGCCTCCTAATTTCTCCACACTGGCATTCCTAAAATGATGAAGCCTCTAGCAAAATACCCTGTTTCTGAGAGAGCAGCATGTGACCCTCAGGGCTTTGCCTTAACCCAGGATCTGCTGGTGAGGATCTGGGATGGACAAAGAGGAAGGGCCCTGGGACTGGGTGGTACAGACCCAGGAGGCCCATCCCCCTGCATTTCCAGCACAAACTGCTCCCTCCTTCCCTTTCCTTCATCATCCACACTGGCTGCTTCCTTCTAGAAGGGCTCCTTGGGCAGCTATGCCTGGAACAGTCTACATTCTAAGGCATTCTTTGCAGATTGGTCAGGAGAAACACCTGCAGACAGACTGCTTGGATCAAATCCTGCCTCTACAACAACCTATTTACCTGACTGTGCCTCAGTTTCCTCACATCTAAAATGGGTATAATCATAGTACCCTCCTTAGAAGGTTGCTATGCTTACATGCATAAGGTGCTGAGAACAGTGCCTGGCACGTAGTAAGCCCTATAAAATGTTAACTTTTGAGAAATTAATGAGGGATTAAAAAAAAATCTTTATTATGTTACGTCTTTAGAGACATGTTAGAGTTCTTATTTATTCAGGGCCTTGTTTCACCCATTTGTGTTTTGTGTTTTTCATTGCATAAGGCTTGTGCGGGCCTTGCTAGACTCACCTGGGATTTGCAAGATTAATGCATGGTCTTCTGAGTGGTCTCTGTGCTGTTGCCCCTGTTGGTGGCACTGTAACATGTCCTAGCTGTTATCTGTCAGGCTCCTGGCCCTTTTTACCCTCTGTCTCCCACAGAGCAGCAGAGCCATCCTTGAAACTCACTTCAAACCACAGCATTCGTCTCTCCAAAGCTCGTCAATGGCTTCCCATCTCAGGATAAAATCTGAAGTCCTCAGTACACCCAGCCCTTCCATACACGATCTGGCCTTTGACTGCATGTATGGCCACACCTCCTACCACTTTCCTCCTGGCTTATCTCCCTTTAGCCCACACACTGGCTGTCTCAGGACCTTTGTGCGTGCTGCCCCCTTAGCTGGAATGCCATCCTCCAGATACCCTCAGATATGATCGCTGCTGAAATGTCACCACATCACAGAGGTCCCCCCGACCCTCTCTAATTAGCATCTTTTCCTCCCACCACTCTGTCCTTGTATCCTGTTTATATTTCTTTATAGCACTTTTCACCACCTGACCTGTTAGGTTCACATTTGTCTCCCCGTGTCTCGTCAGCCTCCCACACCAGATTGTAAGTTTCATGGGGATAGAGGCTCTGCTGCTCCATCCCTGGTGCCTCCATTGGTCCGCAGCACATATTAGGTGTTTAATAAGTATTTGTCACATACACATTTTATTTACTTTTGTGAATAGGCTCTCCTTTTCAGGGCGCAGTTATTAGTATATATATATATATATACTATATATACTATATATATATATCCTTTTACCTGACTGTGTACTGAACTTCATTTATTCTTTTCTTGGTACCTTTCACTGATTATTCTGGAATAACAAAGTGCTAATTTTTTTTTTTTTTGAAGATTCAGTGATTGGCATGTTCTGTGAACCATCTCTCAAGTAATAATTGGCTCACACAGACATTTGACAGGAGCTATTTGGCAGATAATTGAACATTGAAGTAATTAGTGCATGTCTGGAGGGTATATATTCTATGCCATTTGTGATGAAAAGAATGATAATTATTGAATACCTTTGTGCAGGATACTCTTCCGCAAGATTATTAATACCTTCCTCATATTCAAGGTGGTTGGCCCAAACTGGACCTAAGAGCTTAAGAGTTTTTGGGGCGCCTGGGTGGCGCAGTCGGTTAAGCGTCCGACTTCAGCCAGGTCACGATCTCGCGGTCCGTGAGTTCGAGCCCCGCGTCCGGCTCTGGGCTGATGGCTCAGAGCCTGGAGCCTCCTTCCGATTCTGTGTCTCCCTCTCTCTCTGCCCCTCCCCCGTTCATGCTCTGTCTCTCTCTGTCCCAAAAATAAATAAAAAACGTTGAAAAAAAAAAGTTTTTGTGGTTGTGGGGCACCTGGGTGCCTCATTCAGTTAAGCGTCGGACTTCAGCTCAGGTCATGATCTCTCGGCTCGTGACTTCGAGCCCCTCATCAGGCTCTGCGCTGACAGCTCAGAGCCTGGAGCCTGCTTTGGATTCTGTGTCTCCCTCTCTCTCTGCTCCTCCCTGGCTTGCACTCTGTCTCTCTCTCTCTCTCTCTCTCTCAAAAGTAAATAAACGTTTTTAAAAAAATTTTTTAAAAAGAGATTTTATGCTTGTTAGTGTGGAGTAGGGGGTTAGACCGTTGAAGTTTGAATTCCAGCTCAGTCACTTAGGACTGGCCGTGGGATCTTTAGGCAGATTGTTTAATCCCTCTGAGCTCAGTTTCCTCATATATAAAATAGTGATAATTGTACCTGTCTCATATTATTAGGAGGATGAAATTAATGGAGGTAAGGCACTTAGTGCTCAGTTGGTAGAAGTTAGTTTGTTTTGTTGAGGTTAGCACTGACATGATTTTTACCACGTAGGGTCGCAATGCTGGATTTCCAGTCGAGGGCCATCTGAGTTTCTTCTGGGCTGCTTTCATGCCTGCACTGGTTTTATGATGCTGTGTAGTGGAGTTCTGGGGGCTCTGTGAAGCCATCTGAGAGAAAAGTTACCTGGGAATGCGGTCCAGTTCCGTGCTTGCTCCTGGTCCCCTAGCCAGAGTGACTTTGCTCTCTTCTCTCTCAGACGCACGAGACTTCCAAGTGAGGGTTCCTCTGCTGAAAGGGTGGCAGCTAAGAGAAAGTTTGAAAACCGTGGTATCACATCACGACGCCACAAATCCTGCAGAAATGACATTTCTCTGTGAACATTTAAATCGTCCTTTCTGTAGTTCTATTCACCTGTTAATTTGAAGTCGAATGGCGTCAAGGGATGCCAACACTACCAAAACACAATTGCTTTTGCATCCATTGAGGTGCTCAAATGAGCACCCAAGGACTGTTCTCTCACTTTCTGAAAACACAATTACCACTTTATTTCAATGGAAGAAACTTTTGTAGGCTTCTTGCACACCCCATATCGCAAGCATTTATGCAAAAACAACATGGATTCCTCCTAAAAGGACAGTTCCTTCAACAATGATGATTCTTAGGCACAACACTATATGACAAGAGATTTCCCTTTATTAATTACTCTGGAGTATGCTAGGCTCAGGTTCACTTTCCAAAACTCCTTCCTTGAAGAGTACACTTAGGGCATGTGATCTCAGTATTAATGTAAGTAGGTCTTTAATGGGGAAAAAAGACTATTCTCCTTCCTCCAAATCAATGTAAACAATGCAAACACTATAGGAGATTATCGCTCCTGTAAACAACCAGGCCAGAAATACCCTGAGAGGACATCCTGATGCACAAGTGTCAAATTTACTTGTCTCCGAGCCACGGTGTGGTGACCCTTATCTCAGGGCACTTGGTGGCTCTGGAGGTGTGAGGAAAAGAAATCCCTTGCCAGCAGAAACAGGACCATTAAATGAAACTCCTTATATGGTTGAATTTTTGAAACCCAAATGGGTGTTTCCTGGGTATGACTGGGCTTGATTGGAGCCCTAAAATTCTGTGCCAGAAAGTTGGAAGGAGGTGACTGAAAGACCCCAGAACCCTTGTTAAAAATGATGTTTCTAGTACAAAAGACCACTGTTGTAGCTTCCGGTACCATGTTAACCTTTGCTCTTGCTCCTGATTAATCCCTGTGATTCGGCCCACAAATAATACTATAGTTGAATTACACTGTTGACCGTTGAAATTGAACCACATATTGATTAAGTACATTGCTCTGCATGACCCAGGGCAACTGCCACATATGCTCATTTTGCATCTGGCTTAATTTGTGGGCTGACAGGTTCAGTGGCTGCTCTGGGAGGCCATTTCTGCAGTAGTACAGAGAAGCCCATGGTCAGAACACAGATGGCCACTTATTCCTCTTCACCGTAGCAGGGGGTCGTTCATGCAGTCATCTGCAAGCTATACCCATCGATGAGGAAGAGTTAAAAGGGGCCCGTTTTGTGACAGTTTTAAAAAGAGGTTGCTCTGGGCCTTGCTGTGAACTCTGATTAGTGTCTGGTGTTTCTTTCTTTCTTTCTTTCTTTCTTTTTTTTAAGATTTAGATTTGGGGTAGAGTAAGTTCTGGTCAAGACTGAGATTATTCACTTTGACTGATGAATGGCTGTGGCATTGAAGGCTGCTGATCAGTCCATGCTCTGCACATGCTCAGTTAACTGGTCTGGTCCAGGTCCTCTCTGAGGTAGGTTGGCATATAGCAGTCATGAGTAAGGGGGTGGGAGAACCTAACCTTGCCTGCTTCCCACTCAGGATTCAGGTGGAGAGCACTGTGCTCTGATTCTGACCTGGAGACGGTCAGAGTGGAAGTTTGGAGGTGACCAGGGGCCTGAGCTATCAAGACTATCTATCCTTTGTGTAAAGAGGTCGGAATGGGCCATGGTGGCAAGCACTGTTCAACAGCCATCGTTTTGATTTTTCCCCTTGCTACAGAGCACTCCTCTCCTCCTTCAGGGCTGCACAGCCTCATTTTCTGTTCTCCGAAAGAGTCTGAGTAAAACCGGAATTCTCACTTGTTCCTTAAATACCTGCTCTAGTTGTAGGTATCAGAACTGACATACAAAACCACGTGGACCTGGTATTTTCTCCTTGAAAGATTTCCTGTTTTTAATGGTTAGAAACAGGTTTTAATTTCCTAGTTGAGTTTTGGCAAGTTGCATTTTTCTAAAAATTTGTGCATTTTACTAAGATCTTTAATTTTGTTGGCATAAGCATGGCTATCATATTTTTTAAAGATCTGCTGTACCTGTTGTGTATTCCTAATAGTGCTTAAGTATGCCCTCTATTTTTTGATCAGTCTTACCAGGGTTATCTTTATTATTATTATTTTCAAAGAACTGACTTTGCTGATGACTTTCCATCGTATGTGTGTGGCATGTTTATTATTTATTCTGTAAATACATAAATATGTATATGTATTAGTCCAGGTTGTCCAGAGAAACAAAATCAATAGTGTGTGTGTGTGTGTGTGTGTGTGTGTGTGTGCGCACGTGTGTGCATGTCTGTGTGTATGTGTGCCTGTCCATGTGTGTTTAGAGAAAGAGATCTCTGAGAGAAAGGTTGCTTGACTATTGATTTTAAGGAATTGACTCACGTGATTATGAGAGCTAGCAAGTTCAGTCTCTCCAGGATAGGCCAGCAGGCCGGAGACCCCGGGAAGAGCCAGTGTTGCAGTTCCAGTCTGCAGGCCAGCTGCTGGCAGAACTCCTTCTTCTTCCAGGGAGATCTGTCCTTTTCCGTTATGACCTTTCACCAATTTGATGTTATGGAGAGCGATCTGCATTAGATACAACCTACTAGTTTCAATGTTAATCTTGTCTAAAAAATACCTTCACAAACATCTAGACTAAGGTTTGGCCAAATACCGGGGTACTCTGGCCTAGCCAAGTTGACACATGAAATTAACCACCACAGTATAGTTGAATAAATATGCATTCTGTATCTATACTTAATATATATTCATATTTAACTTACTTGAATGGTTTTTGTCATTTTCTTCTCTGCTTACCTAAATGTATCTATTCTCTTTTAGAAACCAAATTAAGGGGCATCTGGGTGGCTTAGTTGGTTAAGTGTCCAACTTTGGCTCAGGTCATGATCTGGTGGTTCTTGCGTTTGAGCCCTGCATCGGGCTCTGTGCTGACAGCTCAGAGCCTGGAACCTGCTTCGGATTCTGTGTCTCCCTCTCTCTCTGCCCCTCCCCCGCGCTCTCTCTCTCTCTCTCTCTCTCTCTCTCTCAAAAATAAATAAAACATTAAAAAAAATTTTAACCGAATTAAAAAACCAATCAATAATAATATGTTTTCAATTGACTGCTAACTTCCATGTGTTGTGGTTAAGTGGTCTCTAACACTTATTCTTGGGAATTTATTGATACTTGCTTTGTGGCCTTGATTAGAGCACTGTCAGCTTTCATTAATGTCCCATGTGTGCTGGAAAGGTGTGTACATTCTCCCAATTGTCAGGTGCAATGTTCTGTGTTTGTTCATTGCATCCACTTTGTATAAATCTTTGCTATCATTACAGATTGTTTTGGTCTGCTTGATCTCATCAGTTTCTTAGAAATACATATTAAAATTCTACTAGGTGGTGGATTTTGTCTCCCTATAATTCTGAGTATTTTGCCTTATATTTTGAAGCTGTGTTTTGTATTATATGAATACACTTTTAGAGTTCTACCTTCCCGGTGAACACTTTTATCAGCATAGAGTAACACTCTTCATCTCTAGCAATGTTTTTTGTCTTGAAGAGTATTTTTTCTCGTGTTAATCTGTCCATTCCAACTTTGTTTTGGTTTTTCTTGGTATTATATTGGTATTGACCTTCTTCCATCCTTTTTCAGTATCAAGCTTTCAGTGTGCTTTTGTTTTAGATGTATCTTTTGCCAATGGGATATAGGTACCCTTTTACTTTTTAACCAGTTTAACAATACCTGTCTTTCAACCATCGGGTGTCGTCTGTATACATTTATTTTGATGATTAATTCATCTGACCATTTTTCAACAATCTTATTGTCTGATTTCTACTTGTCTCACACTTTCTGGGCTTCACTCACCCCCCTCTTTTTTTTTTTCTTTAAACATCAAATTATTTGTATGTGTTCTTATTCCAGATTCCAGGCCCAGTTTCCTTCTGTAGGGTAGGCTTCTCTACTTTACTGAAGGTGTTGCCCTTTTGTATCCTGGCTTCGTGCAGAGGTATCCCATCTGACCTCTCCCTTGGATCAGGCCTAAACTTTGTCTCCTGTCCCCCTCAAGTGGTCTGTGGCCCAGGTGTTAGACTGTCAGGGAACGGCAGTGGCATACTGGATGAACACCAGTTCAAATACTCTCTTTCCTTTGAGGTTCTGAGCTCTGAAGATTTCCTTCAGTTTAGCTACCTAAAAAGGTGTGTGCACATGGGTTTTTGAATTTTGGGGTGTCCTTCGAGGGTCTTCTCTGTACAACTAGTCTGCCACTGCCGGCCCCTTGGCTGCTGTAATGCTGTCCTTTTTTGGCTCACCATCTCCTTCCGCCATCTTCAGAGCGAGTGGTGACAGGTCGAGTCCTCAGGTCATGTCCCTCTGACCCAGTCATCTGTGTCCCTCTTCTTATTTAACTGGAAACCTGTATCTCCCCCTCCTTTTCACCCATTTTGCCCAGTCCCCAAACCCCCTTACCTCTAGCAACCATCAGTTCTCTGTATTTGTAGGTCTGATTCTGCTTTTTGTTTATTCATTTGTGTGGTTTATTTTTAGATTTCACATGTGAGTGAAATCATATGGTATTAGTCTTTCTCAGTCTGACTTATTTCATTTAGGATAATGCCCTCTAGGTCCATCCATGTTGTCGCAAATGGCATGATCTCACCCCTTTTTATGGCTGTGTAATATTCCTTTATACATGTCACATTTTCCTTATCCATTCATCTATCCATGGACACATAGGTTGCTTCTGTATTTTGGTTATTGTGAATAATGCTGTAATAAACACAGGGGTACGTGTACCTTTTTGAATTAATGTTTTTGTTTCTTTGGGTAAATACCCAGTAGTGGAATTCCTGAATCATATGGTAATTCTATTTTTAATTTTTTGAGGAAACTCCATACTGTTTTCCACAATGGCTGCAGCAGTTTACATTCCCACCAACAGTATACGAGGGTTCCTTTTTCTCCACATCTTCGCCAATACTTATTATTTCTTGTCTTTTTTATTTTAGTCATTCTAATAAGTATGTGGTCAGTTTGGGGGAAAAAATATTTCATATGTGCTTGAACACGGTGTGCCATCTCTCGTTGTTTGGGACAGAGTTCTTTGTCCTTTGTTGTTCTGTTGTATCACTTCATTTTTTATTTCCTGTTTAGCTCTGCTTGATCTGTCATTTCCTAGGTTAGATGGTCACAACATGCTTTCTTTTTTACACACCATGGGATTTGGTTTTAAAAATTTGTGTTTGAGATTCGTGCGTCCAAGTTCCTCAGTGAGAAGGCCTGGAATC
This sequence comes from Herpailurus yagouaroundi, assembly GCF_014898765.1. Taxonomy (NCBI): domain Eukaryota; kingdom Metazoa; phylum Chordata; class Mammalia; order Carnivora; family Felidae; genus Herpailurus; species Herpailurus yagouaroundi. The sequence continues at coordinate 6,643,575 of NW_024412449.1, read as the reverse complement.
CCCTACATCGTGCTCAGGACTGCTGAGCTGTATGGTTCCGGGGGTGCCATCTACACTCTGGACTACAGGTTGTCCTGGCAAGTTCTCTGTATTATATAAGCTGGGAGCAGTCCCTTCCAACACTCAAACAAAATAGAGCAGAATTTTTCACTTCTTGAAGGTTTGATAGAACTTACTTGTAAAAACATTCGGCCTGAAATGTTCTTTGGAAAAGAAATTTAAATTATGGTTCAAATGCTTCAAATTATAGTTTAAATTATTTATTTTACAGGACTGTTCAGATGATTTTTTGTTTTTATCATTTTATCCACTTAATGTGTGTGTGTGTGTGTGTGTGTGTGTGTTAAATTTGTTTTTGGTTTTGTCTTGCTGGCCTTTGTTGTTGTTTTTAATCTCTGCTAGAAAGTTAAATGTCTATTACTATTCTTTTAAGGCTCATACTTATATATTTAACATGCCTCCTTACCATGAAGGCTAAAGATAAATATCTTTAAAGAAGAGCAATGCTTCATCATTAATACATGACTCTTAGAACGCTTTGATTTCTATCAGTGCCCCATTGTCCACATTATTTTTGTGCAGAGTTCTAATGTCATCTTAATCCATATCCTCCAAATTATTATGTTTTTTAGTTGGCAGTGTTTATTTTGTTTAATAAATAATTTTAACAGTTGGTTCTTTCATCCCACACCTTTTTGCTTGCCATAGTTTCTTTCTTCATGAAGTAGATCCTTTAAAATTAATTCAGTAATAAATTGCATGAGTCATCATCTGAAAAATGTACTCTTTTTATTCTCTTTTAAAAGTTTATTTATTTTGAGAAAGAGAGAGAAAGAGCAGGCACGTGTGTGCACTAGCAGGGGAGGGGCAGAGAGAGAGGGAGAGAATCTCAAGCAGGCTCTGTGCTGTCAGCGCAGAGCCCATCCTTATTTTATTCTTAATCTTGAGTGACAGGTTTTCTAGAAGTTGTAGATGAGGGGCGCCTGGGTGGCTCAGTCAGTTAAGTGTCTGACTTCGGTTAAATGTCTGACTTCAGTTCAGATCATGATCTCCCGGGTTTTGAGGTTGAGCCCTGTGTTGGGCTCTGTGCTGACAGCTTGGAGCTTGGAGCCTGCTTCGGATTCTGTGTCTCCCTCTCTATCTGCCCCTCCCCTGCTCACACTCTGTCTGTCTGTCTCTCTCTCTCAAAAATAAATAAGCATTAAAAAAAAGAAGTTGTGGATGATATTTTATGGTCATTGATCATATATATAATGGAATATTACTCAGCCATAAAAAGAATGAAATCTTGCCATTTGCAACAACATGGATGTATCTAAGGAGTATAATGCTAAGTGAAATAAGTCATTCAGAGAAGTATGTTAACTATACTGAAATTATAATTTTTCTAAATTGTAAATATATACATGTATATACATATATATGTGTATATATCTCACATCTTCTTTATCCTTTCATCTATTGAGGGATACTTGGGCTGATTCCCTAATTTGGCTATTGCAAATAATATTGCAAAAAACATAGGACTGCATATGTCTTTTTGAATTAGTGTTTTCATAGTCTTTGGGTAAATACCCAGTAGTGGAATTAATGAACCATATGGTAATTCTATTTTTAATTTTTTGAAATGCCTCCATACTGTTTTTCCATAGTGGCTATACCAGTTGGCAATCCTATCAACATTGCATGAGAGTTCCTTTTTCTTCACATCCTCACCAACACCTGTTGGTTCTTATGTTTTTCATTTTAGCCATTCTGACTAGTGTGAGGTGGTATCTCAGTGTGGTTTTGATTTACATTTCCCTAATGATGAGCAATGTTCAGCATCTTTTCATGTGTCTGTTGGCCATCTGGATGTCTTTGAAGGTCTGTTCACGTCTTCTGCCCATTCTTTAATTGGATTATTTGGGGATCTTTTGGTGTTAAGTTGTGTGCAAACATCTTCTCCCATTCAAAAGGTTGTCTTTTAGTTCTGTTGATTGTTTCCTTTGCTGCGCAGAAGCTATTTATTTGTTTGTTTGTTTATTTAAGAGAGCAAGTGGGGGAGGGGTAGAGAGAGTGGGGTGAAAGAGAATCCCAAGCAGGCTTCACGCCGACAGCGCAGAGCCTGATGTGGGGCTCAAACTCAAGAACTGCGAGACCATGACCTGAGCCGAAACCAAGTTTTGGATACTTAACCAACTGAGCTGCCCAGGCGCCCCAGAGGCTTTTTATTTTGATGAAGTCCCAATAGTTTATTTTTGCTTTCGTTTCCTTGCATCTGGAGACATATCTAGAAAACTGTGTCTATGGCTTATGTCAAAGAGGTTACTGCCAGTGTTCTCCTCTAGGAATTTTATGGTTTCAGGTCTCACATTTAGGTCCTTAATCCAGTTTTGAGTTTATTTTTGTGGTATAAGAAAGTGGTCCAGTTTCATTGTTTTGCATGTAGCTGTCCAATTTTCTCAGCACCATTTGTTAAAGAGACTATCTTTTTCCCATTGTATATTCTTGTCTCCTTTGTCATAGACTAATTGGCCATATCATCATGGGTTTATTTCTGGGCTCTCCCTTCTGTTCTATTGATCAATGTGTCTATTTTAGTGCCGGTACCATACTGTTTTGAGTATTGCAGCTTTGTAGTATAACTTGAAATCTGGGATTGTAATACCTCCAGTTTTGTTCTTTTTCAAGATCACTTTGGCTATTTGGGGTCTTTTGTGGTTCCACACAAATCTAGGGATTATTCTAATTTTGTGAAAAATGCTATTGGTATTTTGATAGGGATTGCATTAAATCTGTAGATTGCTTTGGGTAGTATGGATATTTTAACAATACTTGTTCTTCCAGTCAATGAGCATGGAATATCTTTCCATTTGTTTGTGGTTTCCTCAATTTTTTTCATCAGTGTTCTATAGTTTTCAGAATACAGGTCTTTCACCTCCTTGGTTGAGTTTATTCCTAAGTATTTTATTTTTGGTGCAATTGTAAATAGGATTCTTTTCTTAATTTCTTTCTGCTGCTTCATTTTTTGTATGTAGAAATGCAACAGATTTCTGTATATTGATTTTGTATCCTACAACCTTATTGAATTCACTTATCAGTTCTAGTAGTTTTTGGTGGAGTTTTTCAGGTATTTTATATATATATATAGTTTCATGCCACCTGCAAATAAGATAGTTTTACTTCTTAGTTACCAATTTGGATTCCTTTGTTTCTTTTTGTTGTCTGATCACTATTGCTAGGACTTCCAGTAGTATGTTGAATAAAAGTGGTGAGAGGGGACATTCCTGTCTTGCTGCTGATCTTCAGGGGAAAGCTCTCAGTTTTTCACTATTAGGTATGATATTAGCTGTCGGTTTTTCATATATGGCCTTTATTATGTTGAGATCTATTCTCTTTAAAACTACTTTGTTGAAGGTTTTTATCATGAAGGAATGTTGTACTTTGGAAAATGCTTTTTATGAGATGATCATGTGGTTTTTATCCTTTCTCTTATTGATGCCATGCATCATGTTACTTAATTTGTGAACATTGAACCACCTTTGTATCCTAGGAATAAATCCCCCTTGGTCGTAGTGAATGATTTTTTTAATGTATTGTTGGATTCAGTTTGCTAATATTTTATTGAGGATTTTTGCATCTGTGTTCATCAGAAATATTGGCCTGTAGTTCTCTTTTTTTGTAGTGTCTTTATCTTGTTTTGGTATCAGAGTAATGCTGGTCTCATAGAATGAATTTGGAAGTTTTCCTTCCTCTTCTGTTTTTTGAAATAGCTTAAGAATAGGTATTAATTCTTCTGTAAGTGTTTGGTAGAATTTACTTGTGAAGCTGTCTGGTCCTGGATTTTTCTTTGTTGGGAATTTTGTTGTTGTTGGGAGTTTCTTTGACTGTTGATTCAATTTCATTGCTGGTAATCAATCTGTTCAAATTTTCTATTTATTCCTGATTCAGTTTTTGGTGGTATGTCCTTAAGAATTTATCCATTTCTTCTAGATTGTCCAGTTTGTTGGCATATAATTTTTCATACTATGCTCTTATAATCCATTATATTTCTTTTGTGTTGGTTGTTATTTTTCCTCTTTCGTTTATGATTTTGTTTGTTTGAGCCCTGTATCTATTTTTTCTTTTTCTTTTTCTTTTTCTTTTCTTTTTTTTTTTTTTTTTTTTTTTTTTGCTCAGTCTGGCTAAAGGTTTATTAGTATTGTTGATTTTTTTCAAAGAACCAGCTTCTGGTTTCATTGATCTATTCTATTGTTTTTTTAGTCTCTATTGTGTTTATTTCCTCCTTTAATTTTATTATTTCCTTCCTTCTACTGGCTTTGGGTTTTGTTCTTTTTCTAACTCCTCTAGGTGAAGGTTAGGTTGTTTATTTGGGATTTTTCTTCTGTCTTGATGGGTCCTGTATTGCTATAAACTTCCTTGTTAGAACAGCTTTTACTACATCCCAAAGATTTTGGACCACTGTATTTTCATTTTAATTTGTCTCTATGTCTTATTTTATTTTCTCTTGATTTCCTGGTTGACCCATTAATTGTTTAGTAGCATGTTATTTAACTTCCATGTATTTGTGTTCTTCTCAGACTTTTTCTTGTGGCTCATTTCTAGTTTCATAGTGTTATGGTTGGAAAAGATGCACTGTGTGGCTTTAGTGTTTTTGAATTTGTTGAGACTTGTCTTTTGGCCTAAAACGTGACCTATTCTGGAGAATATTCCATGTGCACTTAAAAAGAATGTGAATTCTGCTGTTTTAAGATGGGATGTTCTGAATATATCTGCTAGCTCCATCTGGTCCAAAATGTCATTCAAAGCCACTGTTTTCTTGTTGATTTTCTGCTTGGATGATTTATCCATTGATGTAAGTGAGATGTTAAAGTTCCCTACTATTATTGTATTGTTATCAATTAGTCCTTTTATGTTTTTTTACTAGATGCTTTATGTATTTTGGTGCTCCCATGTTAAGCGCATCAATATTTATAGCTGTTATATCTTGTTGGATTATTCCCTTTATGATTATATAGTGTCCTTTTTCTCTTGTTACACTCTTTGTTTTAGTCTATTTTCTCCAATATAAGTATTGCTACTAAGACTTTCTTTTCACCTCCATTTGCATGATAAATGCTTTTTGTATCCCTTCATTTTCAATCTGCACGTGTCTTTATGTCTGAAATGAGTCTCTTATAGGCAGCATATAGATAGGTCTTGTTTTGTTTTGTTTTTTATCCATTCTGTCACCTTATGTCATTTGTTTGGAGCGGTTAGCCCATTTACATTCAAAATAATTATTGATAGGTATGTACTTATTGCCATTTTGTTACTTGTTTTATGGATGTTTTTATATTTCTTCTGTGTTCCTTTCTTGCTCTTTTCTTTCAAGGTTTGCTGGCTTTTTTTACTGATATACTTGAATTGCTTTCTCTGTTTTTTAGCATACCTGTTACCAGTTTTTGTTTTGTGGTTAACATTTTACACATATAACAGTCTACATTAAGTTGATGGCTGCTTACATTTGAACCCATTAAAAGATCATTTTTAAAAATTTGATCTTTCACATATGTATTTCTGAACTGTGTGACATACATACTTTGTATAAGTGAAGTAGGACTGATTGTTACTGCAGCCGAACAGGCTAAAAGATCAGTAGCTTGAAACAGCAAAGTTTGTTTCTTGTTGATACTTTAAGTCCCCTCCAGATCTGCTGAGGGCTCTGGTCCATGTCATCATCCTTCTTGGACATGGGCTGATTCACTCTCTACCATTACCAGAGGCCAGAGCAGGTGGAAGAGATACAGGGAATTATGTACTGGTCCTTAAAAACTTTCATGTTTATTGGCCAAGGGAAGTCATGTGGCCATAAGTAAACAAGGGGCAGACATGTAATCCCGCTGTGAGCCCAAGTAGAGGAGAACCAAAACATCTATAAATAACTCTAATTATTACCACATACCTTCTTACTTGCTTTTGGAAGTGATCATTAAAAGGCTTTCAATAAAATCCTATGCTTGCATTTTACATGGTCTTATTTCCTCTAATAATTACTAAATCTGTATTAAGCTTTAGTTTTGCCTCCTTAAATGAAAAATTACCAAGTGACCTCCCTAAACATCAAAATTTAGTATTCATTGTGGTGATTTGTGTAGGTTTCAGGTTTCTTAGATGGTTTCAACTTAGGCTTCACATTAAAATCACCTAAGGAGCTTTTTATTATTCCAAATCACATCTTAGACCAATTAGAACTTCTGGAGGTAGGACCCAGGCATCTATAGTTTGTAAAACTCACTATGCATATAAAATTGAAAACCTTTGTGCTAATCTATCTTCCCCAAAGAGTGCTTTGTTGTTCAAAATAAAGTAAGTGCCCCCAAAGAGAAGCTTTATTAGGGTTTGAGCATAAGGCGAATTGCTCTTTTCTGAGAAGTAATGTGGGGAATAACACCTTGTCTCTTTTCTATGTTGTGTTACATGTTATGTTATTGTCTCTTTTATATTGCTCTGTTACCCTCAAGTATGAAGGCATATATTTTCTTCTTTGTTGTAGCTTGTAGTTCTATTCTGATTTGTTTCCCCCTGTGGTTGTAATTTTTCCATAGGAGCTAATTATCTGAAGGGAATGTGTGGAGTATGGAATTGAGTCTTCTAGACAATTGTTGCCTTTGTTAATGCTAGGCCTTAGGAGTTTCACCATTCTGGGCCATTTTGTGAGCCTGTATGTTGATATAAATTGCAAAAAAAAAAAAAAAATACAGGGATTTAAGTCTTTTATGTATACATATACCACATCCAAAAATAGTCACAGATACACACACCCACACACACACCCCTTGAATGGTAGGGAAGAATCCCAAGGCTTTAGGGCAGAGAGGGGGCCCAGAGAAAGGAAGAGACTTGTCCAAGACCACAGAGTGACCTAAAGTTAATGAAAATCTTGGTCTCTTCACCTACCCATGGCCTGACTGGCCTGACTTATCCTCTGTTTATAAAGGTATCTGTGTTGGAGCATGTCTGGGATGGTCAGGGATTACTCAGTGAATTGGAGACTGGGGGATCTTCCTCTACTCGGTCCATTTTCTTCCCTGAGGTTGGCTGTGGCCCTTCATAGTCAACTCTCCATCAGATTTGTAGGGCCTAGAAACTGCTGATCATACACTAGAGTGTGGGTAATCCGCAGTTTCCCAGCTCCCCAGAGCCATGAACTTGTTTGTGGATTGTGACCCACAATTCCCTCTATCCTGTGCTTTCAGAAAGCAAACCAGCAATCAAATAGTAATTGTTTCCTTCTGTGTGGATTTTTCCTTGCAAAAACTGCCGTGGCAACTAGGAAGCTGGCTCTTAGCGGGGTGGAGGGACCTAGATTTAGACGTCAGGCCTGCCCGTAACTGTGGATGTGGTGGCCCTATTGCCCATATTTTCCAGCAGAGCCCTGCATTCCAAGTATTTTATCCTGTTGGCCTTACAAACAATCCAAATGTCCTAGAAATTCCACTATCGACACCACATTTTCTAAAGTGTTTTTTATTGCTGAAAAAAGCACAGAAATCCTTTGTCAGACTGTGTCACCCCAGTCTTTGGTTTCAAAAATAGACCACTGTGTTTATGCAAAGAAGACTTTTTGTTTGTTTGTTTGTTTGTTTGTTTGTTTGTTTGTTTGTTTAAATGGTGAGGTTTACAAAGGCAAAAACAGCCCCTGTTTAGGACACTTGAAATTAGAAAGAGCTGACCCAGTCTGAGCTCTCTTCCTCTTAGCTGTTCCTCCAAGCATGCGTGCATGTAGTCAGATGCCCCTTCGACATCTGCAGGGCAAGGGCCGTGATGGCAGGAAGTCGGCCAACTGTGACAGGGACCCTGCCGTCAGAGTTTCATGGTCCATAATAGGGAGGATGAGATGTGGATTCACCGTAACTAGTGTAGCTTTAAAGTGTGAGTACGTTAGGGGATGTTGAGGTCCCCCAAGTGGGAAAATCCAGAAAGATTCCGATTCACTAAACCCCATCAGAGCTGAGACTGGCAGTCTACGGCATTGTATTGCACAGAGCGTGTCACTGGGCCAAGCTAGAGTCAGGAATCACTCTGGGAGGAGTGGAGAGGAGAGGAGAGGAGAGGAATACATATACAGGGAAGAGAGAAATTTTTGGTGCCATCTGTGCAGACAGTCCTACCACATTAACTTAAACTGATGGATCTAAAAGCTGACGAATAGCAGCTCATTGTTTTAGCCAGTGTGTTTCAGGTCACTGGGAAGGGCCGGCTGTGTTCTCCCAGTTGTCTAGGGGTGTGAGCTTCTGTACATCATTCTCCTTGGGCAAGTTGTTCACCTCAGTCCGGTCTCTTCCTGCCATGCCGTGCCCAGGATCAAAGATGGTTACTGCCGAGTTTACTTTGAGAATGATTCTGCTGAGGCAGAAGTGATTTTCTTTTTTTTTTTTTTAATTTTTTTTTTCAACATTTATTTATTTTTCGGACAGAGAGAGACAGAGCATGAATGGGGGAGGGGCAGAGAGAGAGGGAGACACACAGAATCGGAAACAGGCTCCAGGCTCTGAGCCATCAGCCCAGAGCCTGACGCAGGGCTCGAACTCACGGACCGCGAGATCGTGACCTGGCTGAAGTCGGACGCTCAACCGACTGCGCCACCCAGGCGCCCCAATTTCTAGTGATCTTCTTATCCAATCTTCTTTCCCCTATCTCTTCTCTCTTTGCTCTTTACCAGTTCCTTGCCCATGGCATCCACCCTTCTTACCAAAGTTCCTGACTCTCTTTCGTTCCAGGCACTAAAACAGGTGCAGATATCGGTGACAGTAGCTGCGAGCCTGCACTGGCCTCTCCGGCCTCCCACACGAACCCTTTCCCAGTGCTCCATCTCGTTGAGGACTTGAGACTGGCACTGGAGATGCTGGAGCATCCTCAGGAGAGAGCAGCCCTCCTGAGCCAGATCCCGGGCCCCACAGCTGCCTACATAAAGGAGAGCTTGGTGAGTGGGCCCCTGGCCTGTTTGGGAAACCACTGGGACACATAACCACACAACCACGAGGCCTACAGCATGCCACACTGCCTGGGACTATTGCCTCATCTGTGCACTTTGCAGCCTCTTCCTGCTTCCCATCCAGCTTTGGCCAGCCCCCACTGGGTGGTCCTTTCCAGCAGGAAAGGCCCAGGCAAGCAGCTTAAGCCACACAGTCAGGCTGCCTGGGTGCTCCCGTCATGCTCCCTGAGAAGGGGGAAATCTGGGGTCGAAGGAGAGCAAGCATGAGCGTTTTTCCAGGCAGGATTACATGTACAACATGCCGAGTTATAATCCCCAGCTGGGGTCTCTTTACTTGGTCGTGCCCCCCACTCCTTGTTTCTTGCAATAGAACCTTGTCACCTCACCCACTCCTTCACTGCTGCCCTTGCTCTTCAGACCTCTTTCCCCTGGTGCATTCTGTCCCGAGTGGGATGCAGGTTTCCTAACTCCCCTTCTGCTCTCTCCGGATCAAGGCTGTACACCTGCTAGTCTCTGAGGGAAGGAGACGAGTAACCAAAGCTGTAAATATATGACTTTGGTTACCTATCTCCTTCCCCATGGAGACCAGCTGGTCTACCTTAAGAGCTGATGATATTTGGGAATGGGTAAGGTGAGGAGCTTGCCTGCTGAAGAGGTGTGAAAACTGCAACCATCCCGGGGCAGAAAGGAGGACATGGAAGCTTGAGGGAGCATGTGATTGCCTAAGCTGAAGCTGAAGCCAAAATGCAGTCTTCTAAAGCTGGAGTCCTGCAGACTGATCCAAAATGGGAAAATATGCACAGAAGGGGGAAGGCAGGAATGGGACCACTTTACTGGGAGCGGGAGGTTGATGTTGGAAACGCAGGAGGTTGAGACATCCTTGTCCAGAGGCTAAGTCACTTGCCATTAGACAGGTTGCATCCCAGATGTCCTAGCTGACATTTTTTCTTCTTTTTTTTGAGGGGAGGAGAAAGTTCGTTTTACATAACTGAATGGAAAATAATTCATGAAATAGTAAATAAAGTTTAATACGGTACGGTCTCGTGCGCCCTGAAGGAAGCAGTGCCCGATTTGGAGGGGTGGTTGCTATGTCCAGATAGTCTCCTATTTGGAACTTCTGTGACTGCAGTGTCACGGAGTCATCAGTCCCCTTCCTCCCGGACATGGCGCTGCCAGTCTGCTTTCCTTGATAGCCAGGCTATTTTAGGATCTGTAAAAACAATCGCAAAACTGAAGTGTGTACCCTCCTTTCTAGCTTCTGGGTAGACCTCTACTAAATTAGTCGGTTCTTTCAAAGTTGCATCCATACAAGTGTAGATGTGCAGTTCGCTGGACGGTACGTTTCTGCGGGGGAATTCGTCTCTTTGGTGGTGGCCGCCGTTATTGGTGGTGAAAACACACAGTGGCGGTGGGCGCATTGTCGATACAGTCTCATATGCGTGCCTTCCTCTGAACACTGAAGAATTCGTTATATTCATATGTGTTACTCAAGATTTTCATTACGTAGGCTGCCTGCCTGGTGTCCTGTATCATACCTACACCAGTGTGGTAGGAAGAGTAGTGGCCTCCCAAAGACATCTTTGTGCTAATTGCCAGAAGTGGTGCATATTACCTTCCATGACAAAGGAGAAGGTAGCAGATGGAATTACTGTGGTTAATCAGCAGTTTAACAGTTTAACAAAGAGCAAGCAGTGTGGATTGTACAGGTGGGCCCAATGTAGTCACTGGCGTCCTTATAAGTGGAAGGAGGCAGCAGAAAAGTCTGTGTGGGAGCGGTGTGAGCCGACCTTTCTAGGTGGGAGCAGCGTCAAGAGCCAAGGGACGCAGGTAGGGGCTGGGGGCTGGCAAGGTGGCCTCTCCCCTAAAGCCTCCAGCACGGAAAGCATTCCCACCAGCACCTTGCTTTAGCCCAGTGAGCCCCACTCGGGACTTCTGACCTCAAGAAATGTAAGGCAGTATGTTTGTCTTGGTAGAAGCCACAAAGTTTGTAGTAATTTGTTTAGGCAGCAGTAGAAACTACAGCCAGATGCTGCCTGGAAGAGGGTGAGAAAGGCTGTGCGATGGCTTGTGGGTGGGCCTGTTACCATCTAGCTTTGCAGATTGCCTCGTGTTGTCCCCAAAGGAAGATAGTCCTTGGTGGGCTCTCAGACTTGTGCCACTACCGGACAGAAGGCCACACCTACTCCTCCACTCACCCTTTCCAGCCCGTGGTCAGTCAGGAGTTGCAGGGGGCTTCGGGAGTTTGGTTCCTCTCTCCTGTCCCAGGGCAGAAGGGTCTCTGCCTCCCTTAAGTTCCACCAGGAATTCTGGATGTTTCTGAACTTCTGGCCCTAGAGGTTGTGCCTGGCTTTTCTCCAATCCCCTCTGTCCGTCTTTTGCCTACTTTTCCCCGGGTTTGGTCCCCCATCTCTCCCTCCGTTCCCACTAGCCTGACTGACTCTAGCTGCCATGTTTAAGGGGAACTTCATGACGCCTCAAGAGAGTTACTGGTCCTTAGCCCCTCCATCTGAAACCCTTGGGCCCAGATGCATTTTAGAAGTCAGGACTTATTAAACTTTAGAAGGGTAAGACGGTGTATATCTGCTGTATAATCTATTCTATCTCTAGCAGATATGGAGCAGGAACACATTAACATTTCTTCAGCGAAACTCCTGAATGTCCACATGAAGTGGGATAAAGAAAGACTGTAAATATTTTGCTAGTTCAGTTCCAGTTAGACTGCCAAATAATGGCACCAACATTATCTTTTTAAAAACAAACCTTTTGGTTTTCAGAGCTGTTGGGGTTTCAGAATTGTAGGTAAGGGATGATGAGCTTCTACGTGGAATGTTTCAGCGTTGAAAGCAAAACTTAAAACCAAATGTTGGTTGTCAGATATCACTACCACAATTCTCCTAAAGTCCCTGTTGACTCTTTCTGTCCCTGAGCTGTCCTGTCACCATGTGCCTGGGGCCCCTTGGAAACTCCCAAACAGCCTTCTCCACGGTTTCCTGAACGCTTGCTTGCATCAGGCTGCGGGGTAGTTTAGCATCTTGTTTTAAATGCCCCTTCTCAGCTTGCCCAGGACCTTACAATCACATAACCAAGAGATTCATTGGAGTGTCTTCCCCAGGAAAGTCCAGTCTTCCCAGAGTACAGAAAATAGCTCTGGGTTCTTTTCTTCACTGTATAGTTTACAATGATTATGTTCTTTGTATGGAAGTGCCTGAATTTATGTGGCCATTTCTCTAATATTAACATTTAGGTTATTTTTAATCTTTCACTAATATATAGCTCTGCTGCAGAGAATGTCCAGGAACATTTTTTACCTCTAGATATTTCCTTAAGATAGAGTCCTAAAGGTGGAACTAAAGTAAACAGACACAATACAAGATACTCCATTAAACTTGAATTGTAGATAAGCAATGGATAATTCTTAATAACTATGTCCTATTCAGTTTGCTAAATCTGGCAACTCTAATCCAAGGGTATTAATATCTTAAAGCCTTTGACACATTTTTTTTCCAAACCACTTTTCAGGAAGATTTTGCTCATTTATATTTTCACTGGCAGGCCTTGAGGTACATCCTGATCAAGAACAATCACTAAGATTTAAAAACCAACTGAACTAATTTCTTAGGAAAAAGTGTCTTTTTACCACTTTGCATTTCTTTGCTTAGTGGAAGGCTAAACATTTTATATTTATTAGTATTCTTTTGTATGGTATCCAAAGTTTTGATCTCCCACCCCTATCTGGAAAAATTCATGTTCCATTTATGCATATTTATATACACAGTATTTTCCTAATATATGTAAATTATAAAACATAGCCCCATATAAAGATTTTTAAAGGACAGGTTGAAAAATAGTTCTAATATTTTCTTGCCACACACCCTGGAGTTCACCTTGGATCTCCCTACCCTACCCTCATCTATTCATATTCTATGTTCTTCTCCCCTCTCCCCTTGAGGATTTTAGTGCTTTTCTTATATATTAACCTTTTTAAGAGCGGTCACTTTGTGGCATTTTCCTTACTTTTTTTTAAATGCTGTATGTGGTGCTTTTTGAGACAAAACTTTAAAAGGGTTGTAATTATCAATCTTTCCTGTTTGGGTTTCTTGTTTTTCTTTTATCCCTGGAAAGGCCTTTTTTAACCTTCGATCAAATAATACTCGCCTGTATCCTCCTCCAGTAAGTTCCTGGTTTGATTTGTGTCTTAGAGTTCACTTGAATTCACCTGCAATATTTCTGAATGTGTGGTGTGAAATAGGATTCTAACTTCGATAACTTACTAAAAAGGATTCTTAAATATTTCTGATCTAAGGACCGTCGACATGTTTATCAGTTTTTCAAGATGTGTTGCTGAAAATCACTTATATTAAGATCTATAGATCTGTTTTGGGGTTATTGTGGTTGGGGGAATGCCTGCCTTTGAAGAGAGTTTTCCTGAAAGTTGTTGTGTTCAGAGTCTTCTACAGTAATTATGGCCCATCAGCAGCTTATGAACGGTGTACTTTCAGGGCAGGTCAGAAGTTCATATAAACATTCCAGGATACCAGCACAGGATGTTAAGTTTTGATTCTGGGCAGAGACCGCCTGTCTGTATATTAGATGTTGCAGACCTAAAGTCCTTTTATAATCTGGGGACACACACATTCTATAGTAGGTCTTCCCTGTATGGAAATAGAGTCCAAAGTAGTGAACAAATCCATTGCTACATTTTGGATTGGTTCTAGATGGGTACCATTAACTTTGCCATTTAAACTGTGGTCTGTGGACCAGCAACCTTGCCACCCTCTCTGATCGTTTGCTTGCTGCTTTGTGTTTTTATAAAAGGGCAAAAGCCCCGCACCTATACCCATCGAACTATCTCCCAGTGATTCCTAGTCACGTTACAGTTTGAGAAACACTGCCATAAACCACAGAGACTTAAATTATTTAAAAGTATGTGTGGCTTAGAATTGGAACTAATAAGGCAGCTTGAAGGGTCAGGCAGGCAGTGCTTATGCCTTGTCATCCAGGATATCTGTGTCCCTTCGTGTTGGTGCTGTTCTCTTCTTCAGTCAACTGGCTTTGCCATATGCCTCCATTACTGCTTTGTCATATGTTGTCCTGGCATAGTCCAGTTCTGCCTCGTGACCTCTCTGGCAGTTGGTGTTGCTTCTCCAGAGAAGTGGCATAAACAGTAAGGAGGTTTATATGTCACTAACAAGATAGGCAGAAGACGGGTGGTTCCAGGATCAAATCAGTGGTTCTGGGATGACCTCAAGGGCTCTGGCTCTTTCCATCTTTCTGCCCCAACATCCTTAGGGGGTTGGTTTTTCCTCAAGGCTATCACCTAACAGTTACAAGATGGCTAGTGCAGCTCCAGGCCACATGTCCAGAGGTAGGATGTGTCCTTTCCTTTTTTCCACTCCCCGCCCTCCCCACCCCCCGCCCCGCCAATTAGGAAGGAAAATCTTCTCTGAAGCCCTGCAGCAGACTTCCCATATAGTCCCAAAGTTTGGATCTGTTCACATGTGTAAGCCCTAGCTGCAAGGGAGGCTGGGAAATCAGTATTGGCACATTCATTCACCGTAGTGGTAGGTAGCCTTTGTCTGAAAGGAACTATACTAGGAAGGAGGGGGAATGAATGGCTCTTAGAAAGACAGCCCAGAGCAACTGCCACATGGCCTTTAGATTTGATTTTTATTCTTGTTGACAAATTCTTTTCATGTTTTCTCTCCTGCATTCATTACCCCCCCTTCTTTCTTTCCCACTCTATCCTGCTGTGTGTGTGTGTGTGTGTGTGTGTGTGTGAACTCCATTTCCTGGAAGAGAGAATCTAATTGGTCTGCTCCTAATTTTTAAGTTTGTTTATTTTATTTTGAGAGAGTGAGAGTGTGAGCAGGGGAGGGGCAGGGAGAGAGAGAATCCCAAGCAGGCTCTGTGTTGTCAGCACAGAGCCCGATGCGGGGCTCAAACTCACCAACAGTGACATCATGATGTGAGCCAAAGTCTAGAGTTGGATGCTTAACTGACTGAGTCACCCAGTGCCCTGGGCTGCTCCTAATTTTTGAGCCAAGTTCCCCAGGCCTACAAAGAGATGTTAAGTGCAAAAGAAATGGAAATTAAAGACCTTTCATTTACTCACGGCTGTGGATTAGCTGCCCTTGGGTCACACAAGGGCCAGTTAGCTGTGGTGAGAGGACCATGTGATTAAAAAAAAAAAAAGTGTTCTCCTCTGTACTGTGGACCTTCAGACACCAATGTTGGCATCTGTGCATAAGGAAAACAGGCGCTGAAGAGGCAGAGGTGGATATGGGAGAATGGTTGGTGGTTAGAATAGAAGCAAATAACAGGAATCTGGGCCCTGCCTTTGTCTCAGGTGGAGAAGGTGCCCCTGGTCCTAGTGCATCACAGGCAGCTGTGTTTCTTTACAGTGGGGCTGGTCCTCCCCCTGCCGGTGCTGGCGGGCTGGACAGATAATGATTGGCAGCAGACTCTGCCTAGTGATAGTTATAAACAGGCCAGACTCCTAAAGAACAAGGAGAGCAGACCTGTCCAGGATTCAGTAGTGCTGGGTTATGAGTGAGTTTCCAGAGATTTAGGGTCTAAAACAGGGTCTTCCCTTCCTTGGCAGGCAGTAAATGAGGAAAAGTGGGCTCCAGGCCTAGAAGAGTATATTTGGGGCTCTCTAAGCTGGGGCCCCCCTCTGGGGCTTCAATAAGGAAAGGAACAAAGGGCCCAGATTCCCTTGCCCTGGAAGCAGTATCTGTGTCTCAATTCTGGGCCTATCACTAGAAAGTTGGTAGGGTACCTGGGAGCTTCTGGTAAGGCCCTCTTGTAGGGATAGTGTCCTGGGGTTCAGGGTGAACTGGGGCCTGACCGGCAGAGAAGCTTCTGTGGGGCTGTCCTGTGCTGTGGTACAGCAGAACGATATGACCTTAGGAGATGAAATGTCATCTCTCCCATTGGGTAGATAGGGCCAACCTCAGGGTCTGTACTAGCAGAGGATGAAGCTGAGACTCTGGCTGGAGGGCTGAGGCATCTCTCCTGTGCTGGGAACGGAACTGAGTTCTACCAAGGGGCTGACTCCTTCATTTCCCTGCAGCCACCTCCTCGGCCTGTGGTGAAGTGCTGATGATGCCCTCAGGGAGAGCATGGCCATTTCTGGTCAAGAGCTCCTCATTCCCACCAGATGGTCCTGAAGGCCAGAAAGGAGACCAGTGCTCATCAGTGGCCCTGACCTGACCACAGGAGCTGGTGCCACCATGGGCACTTCCAGGAATCTGGCTATACCTTGAGTGAGGCTCTTCCATGGTCTAGAAGGGGTATCCCTAATCTTCTATACCTGCTTGCCTTGGCTGGGCAGAGGCTGGTTGGGTAGATCCAGGGCTGGACTGGCAGGGTGGAGCCCATAGAGGGTCCGGTCTTCCAGCTTCCAGTGGGGACAGCCAGCTAGCGAGGTGGTGACTCTGGTACCTGGGTAAGGCCCAAGAGCTATCAGAGCCAGCAGGGTCTCCAGATGGAGCAGCTCTGGGTGCTTCTCTAACCGGTCAGTACCTACCCCTCCTCTCCTCTCACAAAGTGCTAGGTCTGTCCTGCTGTTTAATGGCTTTGGATGTGGGTCACGGGAATCCAGGGTAAAGACCTGAGCTTCAGGGCTCAAGGAGAAGTCTAAGGAAAGGCTGGCAAACCCAGCAGCAGTAGAGTGAGGGCAGGTCAGGGTGAGGGGAGGAGGTGGACAGAGAACCCACAGCAGAACTGTTCTCCAGGCCCCACTAAGGAAGCAGGGTTCACGGAGTGGCTTGGCCATCCAGCAGGAGCCCAGACTTTTCTCCCCAAGGTTACAGGTGTCCTGGTCAGCGTGCTTGGGCAACACTGAACTTGGGTGAGACATCATGGGAGGCAGGAATGAGTCAAGAGGCCAGCACTCTGCCACTTGCATGTGGCTTTGAATGAATCTTTTCCCCTCCTCTGGGACTCTTTCCCTACTGGAAGTGACCGCTGCTTTGACAATCTGCCTGCAAGATCTGGCCAAGCATTCCAGCGCTGGCTTTTTGGTAGGCACCAGTCATTGCCTTCCACAGCCTAGGCCTTGTGGTCTCCAAAGTGGAAACAGATTAGGGAGCTTCTCTAGGGGCAGCTGCCCCACAGTCTGGGCTTGGTAGAAGCTGACCTCCCAGAAGCAGTGGAATGTCATGGCAGGGAAAATGAGGGGAAATCCAGGACATGTGCTCACCTCTGACAGCCTGCAGTAGCTTTGGGTGCCCCCAAGTCCCTTCTTCACTAGTCTCTCAAGAAACAAAGTGGCCTGGGCCCAGGAGGGCACATGGCCGCCCCCCCTCCTCGTTCCACTGCCTTGTCACAGATGGTGGCTTCTTCAGCTCCCAGCTTCTCAAACAAAGCCCTGTCATTCCTGGCAGATTCAGTGTGCAGTCTTTCATTCTGGCCAAAGAGGCAAATCTGTTTACCATACTGAAAAGCCAGAGGAGTTACAAGAAAAGGTAGGGAGAAAAGGCTGTTCTCTGAATTACGCACTGTGAGCTTGTTTCTTATGCCAGGTGATTTGTCTCTGGATCTTTATTCTCCACCCGGGGGCCTAGAACCAAGATGGATCAGGATAAATGTGTGTTGGACCTCTTCATTTTGGAAAGTTTTAGGGATTTTATAGGGAAATCTTTTTCTCTGAATCTTGAGCGAAGGGGAAACTTTGTGCTTGTATTTCAAGGTGGGCGGGGGGAAGAATGGCTTATGTGAACCAGTTCCCAGTGTGTTTCTTGCCTTTCCTTTGAGTGAGAGCTGAAAGTCCTAGCTGTCGGCACCACTCTGCCCCACCCCCCCACGTGCTTCCCTCCCAAGAGGCTCCTTCCCTGAGCAGGGCCCGAGTGCCTGTCAGGTTCTTTGTTCCTATGCAGTACTGGATAAAGCCACTAGGTGGGAGTCAGGG
The DNA here is from genome assembly GCF_014898765.1 of Herpailurus yagouaroundi. Taxonomy (NCBI): domain Eukaryota; kingdom Metazoa; phylum Chordata; class Mammalia; order Carnivora; family Felidae; genus Herpailurus; species Herpailurus yagouaroundi. The sequence continues at coordinate 6,625,705 of NW_024412449.1, read as the reverse complement.
ATAAATGCTAGAAAGTCTGAATCCCAAGTCCCAAGGAAGAAGGTACAGGCTTTATACAAGGAAAAATAGCTTTGTTTGAATTAGAGAGATGGCCTAAGCTCCTGTCATTAATGAAACTGGTGGGCAGTGTACCTGGGTCAGTTGGCGGAGTTCTTTCCCATTTTCCTTGGAACCTGCTAGACAAAGGGCAAGCCAGAGAGGCCTCTGCTTTTTGTGTTGGGGGAGAGGAAATGGGAGGGCTGAGGGCTGGTCCTGGGAGCATAGACCTGGCCTTCCATTGTCAAAAAGAAGACCTCTCCAGACCCCTTAAGTGCAGTGCATCTTGCTGGGGCGTTATTAGGATGGCTCCCTCCATTCCAGGAGGCATTTCCTGGCCCTGTGTTGCCAGGCCCTGCCCTGGAGAAACCACCTGTACCTTGGATTTTTTTTTTTTAATACATTTTTCCTGGCATAGCTTCTCAGAGAAGGGATCTTTCAGCTACTATAAACTTAGCAGTTTTAACTTTTCTGGGGTTTTGGCTCCCCACCCCTGACCTCCCCCAAGTAAATTGTACCCTACTAAATTCTAGAGGTCTGGCTCCTTGCAGACCTGACTTGAAGAAACTATTTCAGTCTCTAAGAACCAATGTTTGTAAATGGCCATGAATGTGTAAACACTGGTGAAAAAGGACATAAATCCTTCCCTACAAGTTTCCTGCTTCAGACCTAGGGGACGTGGTGGCCCATGTTGCCAGGTTAGCATGACTTGGGGTCTGAGCATGCAAACACCCACCAGCAACCTTCTGCCCTTTTAGGCACCACTGGTAGCCAGACAGGCTCTGGAGGCTTCACACTTCCAGGGAAACTTGCTCAATACCTTGTGCTTTAAGGAAAAAAATACCTTGTGCTTCTGAAAGTGGTTTCCTAACCTCTGACTATTCAAATATGGTGCTGAGCTCTTCATATATGAGCATCCCCTGGGAGCTTCTTAATAATGCACAGTTTCAGGTCCTGTTTCCAACCTCCTGGGTCAGAATCTGCATTTTTATAAGAAATAGCCTCCATCCCAGGCGATTCATTACAGATGGGGAGGTAGTGCCCTAGCCAGGGGTCAGCAACTGATGGTGTGCATTTGGCTCACTGCCTATTTCTTATGCCCCATGAGCTAAGAATGATTTTTTATGTTTTTCAATGATTGAGAAATCATAAGAATATTTTTATGCGAAAATGGCCTAAAATCCTAATTTCAGTGTCCACGAATAGCATCCACATAGCCCTGCTCTTTGGTTTATGTGTTAGCCGTGACTGTTCTTACACTTACAAATGGCTGAGTTTGGGTGTAACAGAGACCAGATGGCCCACAAAGCCTAGAACATTTGCCATCTGGTCCTTTATAGGAAAAGTCTGCCGATCCTGGTCCTAACTCCTGGTGGAGGTAGGTTCCTGGGCCTGTGAACCATGGGGACTTGGGCTGCGGTGATCACGATGCTGTTTTACAAGCAGGACTCGCTTTACAGGCAGTGTCCTCGGGCTGGGCTCCTCCACCTCCACTCCGCAGTGGCAGGCTCCATGTGCAGCATACCTGTGGAACACAAACCTGTGTCTGGCATACCAGGGGCATCCTGACACTTGTTACCATGGCCCAGAGCCCGAGGCTCAGGGCTGAGCTAGAGTTCAGGACGCAGGTGACCCACGAGACCCCTCTCCATCCACAGTTCTGCCCGATCAGATGCTGCCGACTCCAGGCAGCCGGCCAGGAGGAGCAACACCGCAGGAACCCATGCCCAGTCATTCCCATGCCTATGTGGGATTCTAGCATGTAGGGGACATTCGTGGGGTCCCCTTCGAGGCCCTGGGATGAGGAAGAGGACAAGCTGTGTGAGTTTCCCTGTCCACACCTGACCACTGTGTCCTCTTAGCTGTCTTTTTAGTCCCCAAATGGTCAGTCTCTCATGTGTCCTGCTCTTTGCCCTCAGCTGGCTGCCTCATGTTCTACACGGTGATGAGCTGAGTGTGGCTGCTGGTGGGCGACTTGCTTTTGGGAGGCCCCAAAGGCTTTTAGGGTTGCTGTAATGACCCCTCTTTGTGTCTCCCCTGTGGGTCCTGAGCACTCTCCAGCAGTGGGTCTAAGGAGGTATCCTGGAAGGAGGACCTACCCACCCCCACCCCCCACCCCCCACCCCCGACACAAACACGCCCCTTTAAGGGAAGACTAAACCTTTCAGAGTAACTGCATAGGCCAGATGAAACCCTTTGGGAGTCACAGATCATTTTGATAATCTGAAAATAAGGTTTTCAGAAAAACAGTGACTTAAACATCCAAATAGCACTTCGTACGCATTTTACGAACTTCTCCAAGGGCCTATCTAACCCCCCTAAGCCTGCCTGTGGACCACTGTGAGATTCCCCTGGCCGGGATGGCCTTCTGAGTGGGGTGGTGCAGCCATGGGTTTGTCTTGCCAGCGGGATGACCGGGCCATGCCTGGGCCAACTGCCACCTGCGGGTCAGTGAGCAAAAAGGTGCGTATGGCTCTGCTGTCCTGTCTCACTCAGCCCATCAGCCAAACACATGCCCTGCTCCTAGGTCTTTTGGAGTGTTATTTTGTGAATTTTGCATTGATTTATAAAACACACCTTTATTTTTAAAGGCTGAGGTAGGAATTTCTACTTGAGGATACCATAAAAATATGTCAAGAATTTAGCTGTGATTTGGATTCCTCCCTTCTCTTCTCTCCCTTTCTCTACCCTCCCTCCCCACATTCATCACATGAGATGATCTAATAGATGGAAATCCGCCCTATTTTTCCTCTCAGTGGAGCATCTTTACCCTTGGGAAACACACCTTCAAGACTTCTGTTCTCCAAGTAGAATTTTAGGTTTATCTTGCCAGTCTTCCCGTGTGAGCCTCACTCTTTCACTCAAAGAATGTTTAAGTTCTTCCTGTGTGCCAAGAACTGCCCCAGGCATGGAGGTCAGAGCAGCATGTCAGGCCTCAGACACATATTCTCCAGTCCAGTGCAGTGCGCAGACCTGTCAACAGTAGAAGAGAGCAGGTTGTGAAGTGGAGAAAGGGTGTGACCCGAGCCAACCCCCATGGGCAGGTGGGAGCTAGCAAGGTTGAAAGGGGCCACCACCTTGCTCCCTTGTCCTTTCTTGCCTCCTCACATCAGAATCTACTGAAGGGTACTGAGCCCCCTCCAAGGGGAGCAGGGGCTGGGACTGTGCCCTACCATTCCCCATCCAGCCCCCCCAAACCCACTCTTGCCTCTGTTTCCCTAGAGCCCCAGAAACCCCTTAACCACATACATGTGGTAATTCTGTATTTACTCAGGGCAGGAAGGTGGTTTCATTCACCTTGGATGCTGGTTAAATGTGTGTTGACCAAATGAATTCTTCCTTCAGCTTCCCGAGGCTTTTGGTGGGGTGGGGGGAAGCTCACCTACCCCTGCAACCATAGAGAGGTGTTTCACCAACACATCCTATCCTGGTTCTGGTCAGGGAAATTCAACCAGGTGGGGCCAGAGGCGAGGAGGGCCCAGAGCCCAGTGTGTGGACAGCAGAGCCTGCTTTTCCTTTCTAGCCTCTGATCTGGGTGTGTCTCCAGGAATTTACTCCTCCCCTCGTGCCAGCTGCTGGCCAGAGCCCTCCCGCCGCCTCTGATTGCTGTGACTGGGCCAGCCTGCTGGGGACTGCTCTGCCAGGCCAGTTTCTGTTCTTTTTGGGGCAGCGGTGGGTGCCGAGGCCATGCTAGGGGGCATGCCCACCCCCAGCAGAGACTTCTCTTCAGGCCGGCAGTTCCAGGAACCCCCCTGGTGACCTCCGAGGGCACCGGCAAGGCCCACACAATCACAAGATGTACATCTGCAAGTCGTTTATGGCAGCAGTGCTCAGGGGCCTTGCGTGTAACCACATTCCCACTGCACCCACATCAAGGACCGCTTTCATAATTGGCCTAGCCAGAGGCCGCATGTTAAGGGCCAGGCAAGGGAGAGAAGCTGTGTTTAGGGGAGCTCTTAAAGGAGTGTGGGGGTGGGGTGTGAAGGTGGAGGGCAGCCCAGGGGGTGGGGTGGGGAGTGGTGCTGGGGAGGCCAGCCTGGAAGGCCAGCAAAGGAAGACTGACAGCTCCCCATCTCTGTCAGCCACTGCATTCCGAGGGCTCCTACCCAGAGCTCTCCCTAAATCTCACGGGCACACACATGCAGTGGCCTCACCTTCCCCCCTCTCTGGCTTCTGAGGCAGCTAGTCTGGAGTGGGGGACAGCCAGCAAGGCCTGGGACTTAACGGGAACTGTACCCATCCTGGTGCTAAACATGCCCCAGGGAGCCCTGGTCGTGGTGGCCAACAGCAGCACTGGGCCAGACTCTGTCGATGGCAGATGTCTCCTGGGGAGCAGAGGTTCGCCCCTGGCAGATGGTGCCACCAGCGCCAAGGACAGCAGACACGCGGTGGGGCCAGGAACCCAGAGCGGAGCTGGTTCTGAATGTGTTCTTTTTTGGAAATGACAGGCTTTCCTCGGGGCCCAGCCCGACGCCCGCCTGGAAAAGGGGTAGGCGTGGGCTTCAGGGTGGGGGTCAGGCTGTGTGTGGGAACCAGCAGCTCCTCCAAGAGCAGCACTTATTTTTAGTCTTCTCCCCAGTCCCAAATAAACTGAGAGCAGCTGGGAGCCTGTGGGTAAATGCAGAGTGGAGCAGAGACAGGAAATCGGGGTCTCTCGGTAATGAGTTCCAGCCACTGCAGAAAGGGGAAGCCAGACGAGGAATTTTCTTCAGGACTGTTTCCCTCTGGCAGGCTCTGGTATTATCACCAAAAAGAATGTTCCTGTGTGTGTGTGTGTGTGTGTGTGTGTGTGTGTGTGTGTGTGTTTACAACTCCTGTCCAATTCTGTCTTTTTTTCCCTACCTTTTTGCTAGGTTTGATTGCTTTGCAGGCTCCGGATCCCAGAGCTGGTGCCTGTGTGTGTCTGGGGGCGGAGGGGGAGGATACCGGAGCAGCACGGTCCGGTCGGAGCCGTTGTATATCTGAAACTGTTTAGGGAAAGGCTGAAGGACGCAGGCCAGGGAAGTGGGGAAACTTGAACACAGCTTGACGTCCCCAGGGGGAGGGGGCAGAAACAAGGAAGAGGAGAGAATTTGGTATCTGGCCAGAAAAAGGGCTTTTTCAACCAAGGACTCTAACTGCTGACATGGGTGCCCAGCATGGATGGGGACATTGATGTTTACAAGCATTTTGCGTGGCTGAAGAGGGTAAGTGACTGGCTGCTTTATCTGGGTCTCCCTGGAGATGAGGGCAAGAGAGACGCTTGGGACCCCCCCCCCCCCCCCCAGTATTTGTCCGGCAAAACCCTGTCGTGGCCAAATTCTCCATGAGAATCTAATTATAGGCACTAGGGGAGAAAACAGTCAGCTGTCTTTGTTTCTCCGCTGACATTCTGGTGAATGAGTCTCTGTACAGAAAGGCACGAATGGGGTGAAGAAAGTTATTTTAACTTTGGCACTTAAACATTTGGAGGCTCCAAACACCGTGACCAGAAAAAGGTGTCCCTACTGCCTTTCGGTTTGAGGACACAGAGAAGCAGCTGCCTTTCCAGTGCACTGAATTCAGACCTCGTTGAACTTCTCTGCTCTGATGTTATCTGATGGTGTTATTGCTGTCAGCCCGGAGAGCTTCTGTGTTTCCGGAGGCAGGCTCTTGGGGAGAGCTCTCTTCTGAATGCTCTGAAGCCAGGGGTTTGGGTTGCAAGCTTTATGCCCTTTCTTTGGGGGACGAGCTCAAGTGCGGCATGAGCAACGAATGAATGAATGAAATGAATGTCGGGGCTGGAGTAGCATGAATGATCGCAGAATTCAGGCTCTTCACTTCTTCATGACCATCTTTAAACTGGCGAAGATGGTTGCCTGTTTGTTTCTTTTTACACCGAGGCTGAGTGTTTCTCAGAAGCAGGAAAGGCGAAAGCAGCCGAAAGATAAGAGATTTGACATTGTAAGCAGAGAGGAGCAGGAGGGACAGGAGGTGTCCAGCTTGGAAGGCCCCTGACTCCAGCCCCTGCACACGGGGCCTGCAGCTTTTGTGTGCACTCTCTTCAGCACTCATTCCGCAAATATTTATAGAGACGGGGGCACTGGGTGTCCAGTGGTGAGCAAAGCAGAATCTGTCTCTGCCCTTGTGGATCCACCATCCAATGTGGGAGACAGAGGTTAAACCATCCCAGTAAATAAACTTGAAGTTACAGATTAAGTGCATTGAGGAACAGAATTGTGAAAACTGCTCCTAGCCACATGGAGGGGTTTGAATGAGTGCAAAGGAGCAGTGAGGCAGCCCTCCGAGCAAGGAGCCCTTCACCGAAACCTGAAAAGTAGGAGTGACTCAGGTGGAAGATGGGGTGAAGAACATTCCAGGCAAAGAGGCTAGTATGTGTAAAGGTCCTAAAGTAAGAAGGATTTAGGCAAGCTTCAAGACTGAGAGAAAGCCAGTGTGGCTGAGCTCTGCGATGGGGGAGCTGGCAGATGCTAGTCTCATAGGGCAGTGAAGGGTAAGGGTTGTGGGGGATGTGGTTCATAGGACAGGGGACTTGTGGCAGGGAAATGACCTGGGACACAGGCAGATCCAATTTGTATTTTAAGGCGATAACTCTAGCTGTGGTGTGGCGTAGGGCAAGCTGTGTTGCAAGGCAGCTAAACAAGACTAGAGCTTTGGGGGCTTGTTGGGATCAACTGGTACAAACCCTCCATTTAACAAAGCCCGGGAGAGGCTAAGGACCTCATGATTATTAATGTTAGAGATATTCGTGGTGCAGCCTGACCTTGTACCCTGCTTTCCGTCTTCCACTCCAGTTCTCTGGCCTCCTCTCTTTCGCCAAATATGTAGAAAATTGTTGGTTTAGAACCCAGCAGAAAACCCTGTCTGTGCTCAGCCCCTGCTCAGCTTTGGGATGGGGGCGCTGCAGCCAGCAGAGAGCATGCTGACGGGACCAGAGATTTTGGCAAAGATTTGTATCCTTTGTCTTAAGCGTTCAAAGCCTTCACTGAAGATCCTGGGGCGAAATAGGTGAGAAGCACGCTTCTCATCCCTTAGTCTGTTTTTTCTGTATCCAAAATGAAGCTTTTTAACCAGGAGGTCTTCCAGCTGTGATGTTCAATGTCTCAGTGGATATAACTGCACACCTCGTGCAGAAGTTTTGTCTGTAGAGGAACTAATCTTGCATGTGCTGCGATGTAAGAGAGCCCTTTCTGTCCTGAGACTCAGGCTGTGCACACTGGCTCCTGTGCATAGCTGGAAGTCAAACAAGGGGACTTCAGAAACCCCTAGGATGACTCCTAGTAAGACAGATTATTTTTCTTCCACTTGTAGAGTGTTAAGGATCATTAAAAAACAAAGCATAGGGTATTGGATATGACCTAGACAGCATGATCAGAGTTATCTCTCCCCCTAAACAGATTCTTCTCTTTTTTTTCTTAAATTTTTAAAAATGTTTTTATTTATTTTTGAGACAGAGACAGAGCATGAGCAAGGGAGGGGCAGAGAGAGAGGGAGACACAGAATCCAAAGCAGACTCCAGGCTCTGAGCTGTCAGCAACAAAGCCCGATGTGGGGCTCGAACTCAGACTGTGAGATCATGACCTGAGCCGAAGCCGGACGTTCAACCCACTGAGCCACCCAGGTGCCCCAGATTCTTCTCTTTTAAATCTCCTTTAAAAAATGCCTTCATGCTGTGACCTTGATCCTAAGCCCCCAGGACTTGCTGTTAGTCTGGAAACGAAAGCCCAGGCTCACCTGCCTGATTGGCTTTTGAGACTTTTTGCAACTCGGCTTCAACTTACCTTTTTAGTCTCATCATGTGTATCTACTCTGAGCTCCCAAGTGTGTTCCCTCCCTCTTCTGAGCTTGTGCCCAGCATCCTCCTAATTGCCACGCACTTTGACTCCATTGAGGCTCTCCTTTTTCCAGCACTCCTTTGCTGGCCCCATCCCTCTAGTGGGCTCCTCCACTATAGGTATCTAGTACATTCCATCTGCTTGGCTCACACACCTCTTTTCCCACTCGTCTTCAAGCCAAGGTGGCTTGGAGAACTGGTTTCTCTTGGCCCAGGGGTTTTGACAGTGGAAACACTGTCTCCTTCATCTTCCCATGCAGAAGGGGTGACTCTAGGAGAGGTGCATGAGGTGTGGCCTGGTGTACAAGCTAACAGCCTTCACCCTTTGACCAGTCTAAGAGGTCAGTGCCTCGGAGCAAGACCAATGCTTTGAATGTGGGGGCGATGAGGGAGATGCCTATGGCCAAGGAGGCACAGAGCTAGAAGGGAAGCATGGGCTTGGAAAAGGGGTGTTGTTCTGTGGCCTTTGGGGGAGGAGATAGTGTGTACTATCGTCATTAAGAACGTGCAGTTTGAAGTTTGGAATCTGGCTTTGCCACACTTACTGGCTATGTGATCTCAGGTAGAGATTACCTCAAGCCCTACATTTCTTCCTCTATGAAATAAAGAAGATACAGTGCCTGCCACATACAGGGTCAGGTAAGATAATGTCTGTAGAATGCTTAGCATAGTACCATGCATGGGAGAGACTTTCACTAACCATTAACTCCTACTGGCCATTATGAGGAATTAGAGGGCAGGGGTCGAAAGTGGAACAGGGGCACCAGTTTGGTTCTCTTCTAGCAGCACATGTCAGGCCATTGGTTCCTACGACTCTCCACTCCTTTCTGCATTCCACGCCAGGTCTCAAACCAAAGACCTAAGAGGGGCGGCTGTGTCCCGGCTCACTGTGAGTAACCAGAGGCCCCGGCAGCTGCTGGCTCTGGCCAGCTTGGCCATGGCTGCTAAGTGAAGGCCGGCCAGAGCTGCTCCTCCAGCTCCAACAGAGCCCAGGGACAAGGTAATCTCCTGCCACAAGCATCCAGAGGGCCTCTGCCCCTCAGCTGTTTGGTTCCTGATTGACTGACAAACAGCTCACACCTGCCCTGCTTTGAGAACAGTGGCTCCAACCCACAGCGTTGTGAAAAGAGTCTCTAAAAATAGCTCCAGGCAGGGTCTATGGGGCCCACCCACTGCCCTCTGAGTGGAGCTTATTTTCCCAGGAACAGAAATACCACCACTGTCGGCCTCTTCATGCTGCTGCTGGCTTCCAGCACTTTCAGTGTTTAAGCCAACTTCCAGCCCAAAGTCACAAAGGAAAAGGAATTACCGTGGCTCCCCTATGCAGTTAGCTTGCGTTCTGGAGTAGGATATGGGATGAACTCAAACTGCTAATGCGAGATTTCACTCTGTGTCCTCTGGCTCTCAAATGGTTGATCCAGTAGCCTGGGCCAGAAGCGCTACAGGCTCCAAGGATTAACAGACACACAGGCATCCTAGCTCTAGGCCTTGACTCGCCTCGCACTGTGGTTGGACTGCAGTGCAAGGGAGAGAAGTGAGCAGCAGCCTCTGTGAAAGTCTCTCCTACTGGCTGACCACACCCACCCTGGGTCCGGCTCCTTGGGTTCACGTCTCTGCTCTATGTGACCTTAGATGATTGATTTAACCTCCCTGGGATTTAATCACCTTGACCATAAAATATGGATAAATAATTCGATGTAGGTAAAGTGCTTAGGAAATGCATCATAAGCATTAGTTATGGTGGTGATGATCTGGACCATAACTGGCAGCTTTTGGTTACTCCAGAGCCACATGCCCACCATGATTCTGGTGGAGAAGTTTTTCAAGACCACGAGGAGGATAACAGTGGGTATGGTTACTCAAGGGTTCTAGCTGTTTGCAATTTTGTATAGGTCCATCCCGTTTTTAGTCAATGTACCCAACATGCCCAACCATCCTATTCTTCAGCATAAGAGCTGGAATTCTACCATCTCTGACATCTGGCACCTGTGACTCCTGTCTGTCAGCTTCTTGGAGAGGCCCTCAGGCCTTTTTCCCAGCAGGGTTTAACAAGGTGACATCATACTGAGGCCGCTTGCTGCTTGCTAAAAAGCTCGTGCATCATGTAGAGCAGCACAGCCATTGGTAGCTCCCTGGTGGGCAGCAGTGTTTGGGGATCGCAGACTCCTCCCTGCATTCTCCCCTCTCAACTGATGTCGCCACCTACTTCGCTGGGGGAAAAATAGCCACCCATAGATGAACTTCTCCCCTTCCCTCCCCTTCACCACAAAATGTAACTGTGTTCACAGCCAACATTTTCAACTTCTGTTTCATGGGCCAAGGCTAACTTGGGATCCTGTCCTCCTGACCTAGTCTGGTTCCGCAGCCGCTTGTGCCTCTGATCGTTTCTTCTCTCCTCTCTGCCCTGCCTGCTCGTCCATGTCCTTGGCAGAAAATGCTTCTCCTCTGTTCTTACAGCAAAACAAATCACGACTGTCTTTGACCCGGTACTTGCTTCTCCAGGCTGCCTGATAACGTGTCTGCCTTTCCCCATCAGAAATCTTGAAACAGTGGGCTGAAAACTTACCATCCTACTCTTTCCTGACCATTTCCAAACCCACTGCACACTGGCTTTTTCCCGAATGACTTGTCTCAGATTCCTTCTATAATGTTCTTACTGCCTCCGATTCCCTAGCAACTTTTAGTATCCATTTCCCCCAGGATTCATTCCCATTTGAGAATTTCATAGGGTTAACAGGATTCTTGTGACCAGAGAACCAGCTCCTCACTCTGGCCTTCCACCTAATCCCATGTTTTCCACCTATGGATCTTACTCTCATGCCGATTTGACTGTTGGCTCCTCAGAGTGTCCAGACAGTCCAAGAAGCACTGGGCACTTACTTCTAATGTCTCCAGTCACAGCACGCTCTCCATCCCAGCCCCAGCACCTGATGCTACTCCTCTGTCCCTGAAATGTTATTAATAACAATGAGCCAGTGTGTCTGTTGGTATTGGCAAGATGAGGAAAGTGCACCACTCCTAGAACCTCCTGTTTGTACTATCCCCCTGGCTTTAATGTCCTCCCTTCACAAGATACCAGCACACTTACAAATGCCACTTCTCCTGCAGCCCAACACTGTCGGTCCCTTCTGTATCCAGACACCTGATCAAGAGCTTGTAGTGGGGACCAAGCTTCTCCAAGGCTACACTTTTGGAACAAGATCTTAGTAAATCCAATGCATTTCTTTCACTCCAGATCGTCCTTAGGATGATCGTTTAGGAGCCATCATGCACATCACACCAACTCCTTGATTAGGGAGCTTATAGGTAGATGGTCTTCACCATATCTTTTGTTTTCTGTGTTAGTCTGGGGGAAACCAGAGTGTCTGAAGGGTAGTTGATGGTCATGGCTTTATGGGTAGTCTTTATTAGGAAAACTTTCCAGAGATTCTGCTCTCCCATTTTCCTGGGGGAGTTCCTTCATAGCTTTCCAAGCTCATTCAAGCAGTGACTCCACTCTAAAGCCTGTCTTCTCCCTTGAGGGTATAATCCATTCGTCCCTCTCTTGTACCACCGCTGCTGGCTTATTCTATGACCATATTTATCACTTCTCCCTGTCAGACTACAAAGCTCTCTGAGGGCAGGGAATGAATCATTTGTTTAGCACAGTGTGGCACCTAGTAGGTATTCAGGAATATTTGAGTCATTGAATAGATAAGTGAAGAAAGAATGTGTGATTACATGAACTTTAGTCGACAAACCTGTTTGCTATTTATGAACTTTGCTTTACTTTCCCTTGAAGGTGGGCATTTAGATCACTTGACAGTGACACCTCTACCAGCAACATTTATCCTCCTCTCAGATATAATTGAAACCAGGAGGTGGAAGGCCTAAAGAGGTCAAGGTCAGGATAGGATTTCTCTTGTTGGACTCCAAGTAGTCAAGAAGCTGATTGCACTCTACTCCTAATGCATCTGGAAGAAACTTCTTTAACTCTGTGCCAAAGATTGTAAACTGGCTTGACTATTCTTTGCCTAGAAAAGGTGGAACTGGTCCTGGGAACAGTTGGTTTTATAATAACTGACAGAAAACCTTTAACTCCCTAACCAAAAAAATCTAGGGAGACTTTCCTATTTAGAAGCACCCACCTACACTCCTACTGCTTGGTTCCCTTGGTGATAGGTAACCTGAACTATGTAACAGGAATTGAGTATTGCCTCATGACCCACTTTTTATTTTTTTTTGGTCCGCTTATTTTTAAGGTCTACATTTTTCAAGTTTCTAAAAAGTTTGGTATGTGAGTGGTACTTCTGAGCTTGAAGTCTGGCCTGAGTGACTCTGACCTCTCTTCTATGCCTGGCAGCTATGACTCACTTAAAATTGGTTTTCTGGATTTGATAAAATCCTCTTGACTATGCAGCCTGGAAATACTACACATTTTCCCTTGTTTTCTTATTCAGCTAAAAACACGTCATCTCACATTCCTAATGACTAATGAAGGGAGAGCCTTATCCAGTATGTTGTTCAAAATCTTCATGTATTTACAAGCAAGAGGCCATCATATAAAATGATCTGACCAGTTGGGACAGTATTTGAAATGTGGCCAGGATCCTGAGGGGACTGGAATTCACAGCTTATTAGAAGCACTGAAGGAAATGTGACTTTACCTTGTGAAGACTGCAGATCTTGGTATCAAAACATGGGGGGCAGATGTATTTTGGAGCCCAAGGCAGCAGCTCTGAGAAGTAGCTGTTGGCTCTGAATAACACCGTGATGGCTAGAGCTGTCACACTATACAGCCTTAGGATTTCCCCACACTCCATGCCTGCATGCCCCATGATACCCCCATGTGACCTCTTGTCTGCCCCACTTGACTGTTCTGGAACCAGCCCTTTCCCCATGTTCAGAGAAGTGAGGTGCTGACAGGAGGTCTTCTAGCCTGTACCAGTCAGGGGAATACTGTACAAGTGGCCTACCCAGCATTCCTGAGAGTGGACCATACCATATGCAAAGGGCATGCCGTTTTGGTAGAATCTGGCCAGGAGGAGAAAGAGTCCTCCTGGGGATTCTGCATGGCTCCTGGCCTTGGCATCAAGCACTCTTCTCCAGACCTCTGCAGAGACATAACATGGCTCTTCCTTTGCCAAGCTACAATGGAGGGGCCAGCCAAGAGTGAGCAAGCATCATGGAATCTAACCAGCCACTAGAGTCAGAGGGTGATGGCTCTGGGGAAGCTGCCAGGGGTGATTTGGCTAGAATGCTCATGTTTAACTTAAATTGGACCTGACTTCCAGATTGGAACAGAAATAAAAATTCAAGTTTTTATGATGGTGATTATCAGCTATTGAAATTCTCATTGTGCTCCTTTGTAATGTATGTAGTACATATTACTTACAGTATGTAGTAAAATGCTCACAAGGAAGAAAAACTTGTGGTCCTGTAGATCTGACTCAAAGCATGGGCATCTTTTCAGGGACGATGGAAAAGTGACACATACACACCACAAGTATGATTCCAGAGCTCTTAGATAGCAGTGAGTTCTATGTTGTCACTTGGGCTTTTTTTTTTTTTTTCTTTCTTTCTTTATAGCCTGAATATATTTTGGTTATTGTTCCCTTGGGCTGTTTGTACAGATCTTTACAGATACTTCATAGGTGTCCTAATCAGAAACATTGCCTTTTTGTTCTCTTGAACAAAAAGAATGAATTAATTAAAACTGTCAGTACAAGGGATGAACTGCTTGTAACCGTACTTTGGTCTTTTAGCTTAAACAAAGCCGTTTAAATGATTTCCATATTTCCACCTTCATTCAAAAGCTGTTTGTATTAGGAAATATTAGAGCATCCCTCTATAAAGAACATTCTGTGCCTTTATTCCTGTAGATTTTGAGGCTTAATGACCTAACCGACCCTCTACATTGCTCTGTGAGGTATAATTTTTTCCATTTAAAGGATAGGAAAACCTGAAATGAGATGACTTACCTAAGAGTACACATGGTTAGTACAGCCCTGCCTCCTAGACATTCGTAGCTGTCATTTTGCAGACGTCATGCCTGTGTAGGAGGAGGCTATAGGAATTCTGCACATGCATATGGAAGCCCACAACAAAGTCTCCAGGGATCCCCTGCCTTGAATTCCAGATGGGCAAAGGGTGGGTGTAGGTACCCCAGCTCTTGGCCCCCCAGCTCCCAGACCTCACATTTGTATAGCATGTACAGACATGTCAGTCTTTCAATATAACTTCTTTTTTTTTTTTTTAATTTTTTTTTCAACGTTTATTTATTTTTGGGACAGAGAGACACAGAGCATGAACGGGGGAGGGGCAGAGAGAGAGGGAGACACAGAATCGGAAACAGGCTCCAGGCTCTGAGCCATCAGCCCAGAGCCTGACGCGGGGCTCGAACTCACGGACCGCGAGATCGTGACCTGGCTGAAGTCGGACGCTTAACCGACTGCGCCACCCAGGCGCCCCTCAATATAACTTCTTAAATGGCAGTTAGGTGTTTTCATGTTCTTATTACCCATTATTTATTCGTTTCCCATTCACCCTTACATCTTTTAGCTCTACTTTACCTTCCTATTTATTGTTGTGTTTTAATTTATTTTTACTACCCCCCCCCCACACACACACACCAGTTGATACCCATGGGTCTATCACATCTTGTATTATCTCCTGCCTTAACCTTCTTTCTCTACATGCGAACTAATGGAGGCCAACAGATGGTAGATAGGAAGTCTTCCATTTCACACATGAAGGAGACTGAGTGCCATTTTTATCCCAGTGCATCCCACAGACATACTCTGTGCCACACTGGCTTTCGCTAATGATCCTGGTATTAACTATATAGTTGGCTCAGAACTGACCATTTTTTCCTCAACTGCCCATTCAAGGAAATCAGCAGTAGGCAGAATTTCTTTGTAACTTAGTATTCTATCCAAAACACAGGAATTCTTTCTTGTTTTCAAAGGAGTAGATTTTGGTCAATTGATTTAGCACCTTTTGAGACAAATGCATGAGACTGGGCTGTCGGGTGCAAGCAACAGAAACTGAGTTTGAACCCAGTGCAGGTTAAGAGGGAACCAACAGGAAGGGCAGAAATCTCACTGCCTTGAGACCACGTGAATCTGAGATGAGAATGCCACCAGTCTCTTTCTTGGCTTTTATTTGTGTTTCCATGCATGTTGGTTTCTTTGTTGACTTCTACTGCAAACCAGCTGCTTCCACAGAATGAGGACATGGCTACTAACAAACGTAAGAACCTTCTAGCACAACCACTACCATTTTCTATTCCCAAGTTTAAATTTTCAGTTTAAAAGGATTCAACCATCCATGCTTTAGATCAGGTGGCTGGGAGGGGTGAGAATATCTCTAAGAAGGTGGCAGCCCTCACCCGTGCCATGTGGTTACAGTAAAGGCAATGGCCCAGCCTATTCTAGACAGACAGTAGATTCCAGGGTTCAGAAGAATTCTCTGTATTCATCTTTTATTCCCCCCTGAACAAGAAAACAAGAGGGAAATTGACTAGTCTGGAGGGTTTTTTTGGTTTGTTTTGTTTTTTGTTTTTTATAACTAATAAGTTTCTTTTGGGGGCTCTAAATGTCCCCAGATAATCTCATCCCTAATTAAAATGCAGTGACCCCCAAGATATGGAAAGCCTATTTTATTTCTTGGGTCTGTTGGTATTCAGCTCTCTGTGCATGAGGAACTTACTAAGAGTAAGTGGCTTATTCACCAACCTTTGGGAGAGGTGGAGGCAGGACTCAGTCTAGATTAGACTAGTGTCCTTGTTTGGCACAAACTTCCTTTTATGTAGAAACTATCCATGCTGGAATCTTGTCTGGTCAGTGCTCTCCTTCCTAGACACACACAGTCCTCCCTCCCGCCTCTCCCTGCCCTCCTAATCACTGAGACTGATTAACTTTTATGATCAACTCCATGACCCCCAACCATAGAACACCCACATGGCTGCTAAATCATCCTAAAGCCTCTCTTTTCCACTTCATAATGGCTTAGGAAATAGCCCCACCTTAGACTGTTGATTGTTAGAGCTCTATACTATGCTTGCCCAGCCCTAGAAGTAATAGCATTTGGGGTCTTCTAAAAATAGATCCATAACCTGCCAGAGTCAAAGTGCTGTGTTTTCTCTGTTCCTGAGGACTCACAGTAACATCACTCCCAAGGCCTCAGGAAGTCCTTGATCTGAAAGTTCTGGACTATGTTTCATATTTGCCTTCAAGAGTTCTGGCTTTTAGAGGATGGATTTCCCAGACTCTTGAGAGCAATGCCTTGATAAAGGCAAAGATGGTTTGGCTTCAATAATCTTGGCTAAAGTTACTCAGTTATTGACAACATACATACAAGAAGAACTCCCCATTCTGTTAAGTTCTGTGATACGAGAGAGGGAGCATGTTTCACTGTGACGTTCAGTCAAGATGCAAGAGGACATGGAAATGTCAATCTGTACTTGCCATTTCACCTCCATAGAGTACACAGATACCTTGCTTCCACACAGTATCTCTTGGTCCCACACAATGTACCAGGTAACTAACCTCAGTTATAGATTCAGGAATATCTCTGTAGCAAATTTGAATGAGAAGATCCATTTTTCTTCTGTCACATTTGTAGAAATAATAAAACAGAAGAGAAAATCAAATTGATGTATATCCCACCTAGTAGTACATCAGCAGTCTTTTAGATCTAGCCTAGGGGCTAACCTCATTAGTTGAATATAAATAAGAAATATTTCGTTTTTACTCATCAATAGTGTGAGCATCCTTGATAGAGTAGAACAGGGTAGAACTCTCCTTTAAATTCCCCTGCCATGCCAGAGTGTGGAGGAATAGAAATTTAGCATGTAGCACCCTTCAGAATTTGACTTGACTGTCTTCCCTTGGTTGGTTGCCAGCATGGGTCTCTCAGTCCAACCTCAGGTGTGGAGAGCTGAGCAGCGACTCTATCACTGATTTACCTCCTAGAGAACATGGACAAGAGTTTTCAGAGACACCCAAACCTGAGTCACTCAGGGACCCAGATCTGCAAATTGATCTGAGTCTCCTATTGCAATTCCACTGTTAGAATTAGGGAAACTGGCATACCCTCTGATTAAACAAGCTCTTCTTAATTTTTAAGATTTATTCATTTTTGAGAGAAACCAAGCATGAGTGAGGGAAAGGCAGAGAGGAGAAAAAGACAGAATCTGAAGCAGGCTCCAGGCTCTGAGCTGTCAGCACAGAGCCCAATGCAGCTCAAACCCACAAACCACAAGATCATGACCTGAGCCAAAGTCAGATGCTTAACCTACTGAACCACCCCAACACCCTACAAACTCTTTTTTTTTTTAATTTTTTTTTCAACGTTTTATTTATTTTTGGGACAGAGAGAGAGAGACAGAGCATGAACGGGGGAGGGGCAGAGAGAGAGGGAGACACAGAATCGGAAACAGGCTCCAGGCTCTGAGCCATCAGCCCAGAGCCCGACGTGGGGCTCGAACTCACGGACCGCAAGATTGTGACCTGGCTGAAGTCGGACGCTCAACTGACTGCGCCACCCAGGCGCTCCTACAAACTCTTTTTAAAGTAGGACAAGACAGAACTGTGTCCTAATTCTTCTTCTTCTTTTTTTTGTTTTGTTTATTTTGAAAGAGTGGAGAGTAAGAGTGAGGTTGGGACTGAGGGAGTGAGAGAGAATCTCAAGCAGGCTCCATACTCAGTGCAGAGCCTGACGTGAGCTCAATCTCACGAACCACGAGATCACCACCTGAGCTGAAATCAAGAGTCAGACACTCAACCAACTGAGCCACCCAGGCGCTCCCCATCTCTCTTTGAACATGTTTCTGAATAATCGGAATGACATTTTCATAACCACATGTCTTTTATGCTGTAATGAAACCCTCACCTTCGGCTGATGAATATTGGCATTCAACAAAATAGTTCTAAAATAATCCTCTTCTTGGTTCTGTTCTCAGATGCTTTTCAGGCTCTTCAAGTGGAGATGGTGTTTTATCCTGGTCTGTGCCTTTCTAAGGTGCTGCAGTTTTCAAGATCTCAATCTTTTCTATATTGTGAAGACCTGGCTCTGTATGTCAGGAAAAGCAAAGAATGGTGATACTGCAGACTTCTGTCTGGGATGTTATCTCCATCTCACTGCTGTTTAATATTTCTTGAAAGCTTGCTAGAGAGCAGAAGTGATTTTGGTAGACTGAACAAGATAGGAAGATGCTCTATTACTCTAGAACCACGATTTGAGACAAGGGAGGTGCCTTTCTGCCATGAGGATTACCATCACGTGGACCAGTGTGACTGCTGGGGGAGAGGGTGTGCCCCTCAAGGCTGCTATGAGAGGAAGCAAGTACCAGAAACCACTGTTGTTGGTACTCAGTGTTCCTAGATCTTAAAATGTATTTTAACTATTCAAGAAAATATTTGAGCTTCTTACAAAAATGTTTATGGATGAAGTAAAATCCCACCTTGACCGAACCTCCCATCCCCAGCTTTCTGTAGCCCAAACACATCCCCAGGAGACAGCACTGTTCTGAGTTGTGTAGCCTTCCAGACACTTGGTCTATTTATTTTCATACATCTGCCATATACCCTTGGAGCTGTGTAGTACTGTTTTCTAATACCACACTGTATGATTCGTTGGATCTTGCTATTTTCACTCTCCAAGATATCTGATATTTTTGTGATGGTTCATAAATACCTACCTCACGCTCTGAAATGCCACAAATTGTCCACAATACGGATGAGCCGTAGTTTTTCTAGCCACTCCTTTATTAATGGACATTTAGGTTCAGATAGTGTTTTAAAACTTATTTTAAGTGAAATTTCATACAGTCTCAATATCTAAAACAAAATTTGTACTTGATCTCTTTAATTAACTTACAACAGAAAATTAATTTCCCACGTAGTCAGTTAGGCAAAATATCCATGTATGCCTCGTTCATACATTTGGTGCCTCAGTTCCTTCGTTTGCAAAATGGAATCAAAATAATATTCATCTTACAGGATTATGGGAAGTATTAAAAGAGTTAAGGCATGTAAAGTACTGTCAATAGCACCTGGCTCATGTCTAGTACTATATAAGTGCTTGCTATAGATCTGCTGTCCTTTGCTTGGGCCACATTGCATTGGTTCTCCATTGAATTGCTTTGGCCTTTAGCCTATATGATCCCTTAACCTTTGATCTATTTAGAGGGTATCATAGCAAAGCAGTGAGTTCTCCTGGGCTCTGTTTACTATGAGGATATCATCATGGATATTGGGATGTTTATCCCATTGCATAGAGTCTCTGAAAATCTGAAAGTTTCTCCATTCTGTAGGAATAGTTCTGTTTCTCCCAGTTTGACTTTATTTACCATATTCGTCTTTTTCCTTCGGCTGCTAGAGTGGATCCAGATTCGTTTTTTGTTTTGTTTGTTTGTTTGTTTTTTAATCTACTTCTGTCATCTGTTATAGACTCTGTGGCGTGCATTTTGGGTATTAACTGAACTTATGGCATCAACTTGCTTTTTGGCCAGGTAGTAAAAATAGCTGTGCCTCTGGGTGATTGTATGGGTCCTACTTAGGCACAGTGGTGTGGTGGCTTGCTGCGGTCTTCCCTTTGGTCTTCTCTCCTTCACCTCCTGCCGGAGAAATGGTAGCTACCAGGGGTGGGTGGCCCTATACGTGTGTCGACTTTGGTAGTGGGATCAGACGTGCACAGCTTCCCTTGGGTGCCTGGGTCCTTTTCTCGCTATTCCCTGAAAATCACCATCATGTGAGTTATTTGACAGAGAAGCATTTGACCTGCTGTTAAGAATTATTTTCCTCTCGTTTTAGGTTCTGAGAATACTTCGGTTATAATTATATCCTTGTGTACTAGTCAGAGTTTGACCATATGAGGACCAGAATTAATGTAGCAACAATAAACTGCCATGAACACAAAGAAGTCGTTTGTGATTGTTAAGGCCCTTTGTCTCTGGTATGAAAGAGCTTCCACAACCGTGAACAAGATGCACACTGGAGAGAGGCTGGAGTGAAAGGCAGTGGTGCCGAGGCGGGTGCTGCAGGCCTGGCTAGCCTGGGGTTGGCCAGCCCATTCTGAAGGTTGGAATGTGGGGAAATGGGCTCAGGAGAAGGGGCCCACCTCTCGGCCTGGGTTCCTCTCTGACCCACTCCTTTGCAAACCCTGACTTGCCTCTGGAATGAGGAGACTGCCTCATAAGCCTCAGAGCATTTACTCTTCCAGACTAGCCCAGATTCTGATGATTGTCACTTCCCCATTTAGCAATCAGACCTGCTTTTTCAGGCTGCCAAGCCCCTGAATGGCCTACCCTGGGCCTCTAGGTTTCGGTCTTCCTTTAAGCATGGAGGAAGGGAGTATTGGTGGCATTGGGCCAGCTCAGTCACATTAGCAGCCACCTCTCTCCCTCTTCCCTGCCTATAACCAGGTCAGATACACCCAAAAAGTGACTGAAGCCTCCTGTCTCTTGCTCAGAGCATTTTATGAACTCTGCCTCCCATCTGCCATTTTATTTCTTCTCCCTTTATGCTGTTTTCTGGTTTCTGGATCTCTCTGTTTCCTGTTAGTCCTTTGAGGTCCCTCTGGCTATCATTTGGGGTCTTCTTGGGATGTTTCATCTTCCCCTGTAGTGTGAGAACCGAGAGAAGTAAACATGCAGCGTGCCAGCCTGGCCTGCTAGAGCCCTTCTGGAGGGGAGGGATTAGCCACTCCTGGAAGGCATGTGTGAGTGGATGAAGGGCCTTGTGGCTGGCGTCCCCCATCCTCTGTGCTCCCTGTGGTGCTCAGGATGGGCCTCCATGCTGTGAGGTGTGCCTTGGGTCTGGAGAACTCTGGTGTGAGAGTTAGGAGAGACCGAGATCTGTGCGGAACTTGTTCCCACATAGCTCCTTGGTGAATGGTACCAGCTCCCCGGCCTCCTCAAAGAGTAGCCTCATTGCTGTTGGTGCGTCTGGCAGGCTGTGCCTCCACCTAAACCAGACCCAACACGCCCAGTCAAGTCAAGCACCACTGGGTCTGGAGTTCCATTCAGGCCTTCCTGGCCAAGGGTGAGGTCATCGGGGTGGGGGGATGATTTTGCCAGCTTTCAAGGCGCACCTTTCAATGGTCCTCCTCGTAGTAGTTTTGAAATCCTGTGGCTTCCTGTTTAGGTGGGTGGTTTTGCACATGCAACCAGCATGTGCTGTCCTCACAAATTACACACTTCGTTTTAAAGTTGGTAAGATGTTTTCCCAACCTTTTAAGTGTAATTCTTTCCCCCCCACCCCCTTTTTAGTCCCAGGTGAATCACCACGGTGCTGCTAGTAATGAAACGTACCAGGAACGCTTGGCACGTCTAGAAGGAGATAAGGAGTCCCTCATTTTACAGGTGGGTCCTTTTTCATGGGAAACGGCTTATCCTGTTACCTCCGCCTCTGTAAGTGCCCTAAGTGGAAGGGAAGTACAAGAGGTTTTTTTTCCCTGTTGGATTTATCCTGCTCCTGAAGTGTATGTTTTTTAAATAGACTCTTCCTGAAACAAAGCAGAAAGTCACTGAGGCCACAGTGAAACGCTGGACTGGCTTTCGGGCCGTGAATGTGTTCCTTTACTCATCCTTGTACTACTGAGCCTGTACACTGGAAGCTCTGTGGCCAGGCTGATGAATGAGGCCCTGTCCTCTAGGAGCCCAGGAATCTTCTAAGGGAGATAAGATGTGTCCTCATGTCTCTAATGAAACAGCCGTGAGTAATATGGATGTAAGGTTGGATGCTGACAGGATCAGGCCCAAATCGTCTGGAGCTGGATCTAGACTGATCACTTTGAGGCCAAATCCCCTGGAGCTGGTAACATGGGCTAATGAGCCTTTGATGACTTTCTTGCCTCAAAGAAAGGAACTCCAAAACTTGTTATGGAGAAAGATAGTCAAAGGAACATTTCAGTTCTGAAAACTCCTGTTCCTTGGCAGGACATGAAGTTGAGCATTCTTACATGAGGCCTTTTGTTGTGATAGGGGCTCTTTGCTGTGTTCACTCTCAAACGCATAAATCAAGCATTTGTTCAGTGCCTGGTATGTATCAGGCACTGTGATTGATGATTTGGAGGATCAGAAAGGACATATTCCAGTCCTGGCTCCTTCAAAATCTTGAAGCGTGGTAGACAGGGCTGGTAGTGTTTTGGGAGAGGGGGCAGGGTAGGGTTCTAGAACCCTCCACTGTGGGCTTTAGCTTAGAGCACTGGAATTAAGAGGCTATTTGGCTTTTTTTCCTTCTATTTCATCTTATTCATCTTATGAATGTAAGAGTAATGAATGATTATTTTAGGAATTTTGGAAGTCAAAAAGGGAGTTTAACATTTTGGCCTTTTTTCCCTAGCCTTTTCTTTTTTTCCCTGTCCCTATTTTAAATAAGCTTGGGCCAAATGTGCAATTATATAATTTATATCTTTTTTTCCCGTTAATTTGTTAATTAAAAAAATATTTGAGGGGTACCTGGGTGGCTCACCCGGTTAAGCATCTGACTTCGACTCAGGTCGTGATCTCATGGTTCGTTCATGAGTTCAAGCCCTGCATCAGGCTCTCTGCTATCAGCACAGAGCTTGCTTCAGATCCTCTGTTCCCCTTTGTTCTCTGCCCCTCCCCCTCCCATGCTCATTTTTTTTCTCTTTCTCTCTCTCTCAAAAATATATAATAAACATTAAATATGTATATGTAAGCAACTGCAATTTGGCAGACACTAGTTTTAGGTGCTGGGGTTGCAGCCGTGAAGAAAATAAACTAAGTTGCTGTTCTTACAGAATGTGTGTGTGTGTTGGGGGGGGTGGGGTGTCTCTCCAATAAACCAATACATAAAAGGTTTCTGACAGTGATAAATCCTATGGAGAAAAGGAAAGCAGGGTAAGGATTATGTAGTCAGGGAAGACCTCCCTGATAGGAGTCCTGAAGCAAGCTAGGGAGGAGGGATCCCCGTGGATGCCCAGAGAAGCACATTCCAGGCAGGGAGGCTGGCCCCGCACACACCCTGAACAAGGAGTGTGCTTGGTGTATAGGATGAACAACAAGGGTCTGTGTGGCTGGAGTTGATGACCGTGAAGAAATCTGGTGGGGAGGAACTACCTTCAGAGAGGTAGGAGGGGACAGATTATATAGCACATTATATCGCACATATTTTGAGGGATGTGTAATTTGAAACTCCGTCCCAATGACGCAATTGATCAGAGTTTCCAATTTGAAATTTTGTGGCAAAAAGTATGAACTCACAAACCTTTGAACCAGGAACCTTTGTGGCTGAAACCACACATTCTGTTTAAAGGTACACAATTTAGTAAAGTCCTCTGTGATAATGTTCTCTTTGGCATTCACAGTTTTGTTTTAAACCCTGAATCCTTCTTCGCATTCCGTATCTCCCTCTCTCTCTGCCCCTCCCCACTCACACTCTGTCTCTCTCTCAAAAATAAGATAAAGTATTAAAAAAAAAATTTTTTTAAACCCTGAATCCTTGAAGAATCCTTATTTCCACTCCTAACACACATGGGAAACTAATCACAGAAGTCAGAAGTGGATCCTAGTGGTTTCTATTCCAGGAGCTTGTGAACAGCCTTTCAGAGCTGCTCGTAGGTGACCACCCTGTTTTGTAGTGACCCATGGAGCCGGTTAGACCCTCAACATGGTAGAGCCTTTTGCTTAACTTACAAGGCAGCTCAGCCAGACTGAATTAATTCAATCACTTGGCCCAGAATGTTTTCCTAGATCTACTTGGAGAAGAATGAGGCAAATCACACATAACAAATTACTTTGTTTTCATAATACTTAAAACACACACACACACACACACACACACACACACACACACACACACAATCTTCTGTGCTCACTTTGGCAGCATATACACTAAAATCAAAATCTTTTATATCTTCATCAGAATGTCATTTTTTTAAGACAAGGATTTTCACCCCCTCCCTTTTTTTCCACTTCTGTATTCCCCACAGTGCCTAAAATTATGCCTAGCACAGAGTTAGGGACTCAAAGTATTTGTTTTTATTGAATAAAGGTCACCTTCTAGGATCTTTATACAGTTGTCCCAATTTTCTGTGCCTCTCTCCATGATCTTTCTACTGTATTCAAGTTTGTAAGGAAAAAAAAAAAAGTTTTGTAAAGAGCCCGTAGCCCTGCATGTCTTGAGTCTTACACACAGCTGAGCTACAGGGCATGGAACGCTGGAGACCACATATTCATGTGGGTACCGCCAGCGCATGGCCCTGAGGTGTGGTGCAGATGATATGTGTTAATCCTCATAATAAGATTAACCATAACGCAACCTTCCCAAACAGAAACTCTGAAACCCAGGGAGCTCTGAAAGGCCACCCTCTGGATTCCTACCCCTTTGAAAGTACAGCTAGTAGCTATAAAAGGCCAGGACTGCTGAGAGTGTTGGGTCATGAGGATTGAAAAAACCACCACGAAGGTTTGTGTTCAAGATGGGCCTAACTGGCAGAAGGCACCTGTTTTTGGATTATAACTGGAATATTTGTACACTGTGTATCAACTCCAAGAATAGGTTTCAATAATTCTTTATCCATTTGGGAACATAAAAATGGAGAGCTTAAAGTAGCAGTATTCATTTGGGTTTTTTTTTTCCTTTGTAAAGGGAGCTTTGTAATTTTTTTTTTAATGTTTATTTTTGAGAGAAAGCATGAGTGGGAGAGGAGCAGAAAGAGAGAGAGATAGGGAGACCCAGAATCCAGGCCCCAGACACAGGCCCCAGGTTCTGAGCTGTTAGCACAGAGCCTGACTCGGGGCTTGAACCCACAAACTGCGAGATCATAACCTGAGCCAAAGTCAGATGCTTAACCGACTAAGCCATCCAGGTGCCCCTATAACTGATAGTTTATTTAAACGCTCATAAGTGAATTACATTAACTCCTTCGTGCTCCAGCTATCATTCCTTTACAGACTGAGAAATCATTTAGGATAATCTATATGTAAATGACAATGACTCAACCATTGGTTGAAAACCAAAAGTGTCTAAAGGATCTTAATTTACCAGTCATTGATTTCTTTATTTGGGGAGGCCATCCATTCTCTTTCTTCATCTTCCTGCTCTGAGGCACCTTTTTAATAAAAGGGAGGATCTGGGGGCAGTTTGCTACTAGAGCAGACTATGGAAATCCTCCATATGTAGTTAGGGTGTAATTTAAAGGACTTCCTATAAATGGATCTTTATTAATCCCAAGAGATCTTCTTCATGATTTTTAGAAAGACGACTTTCCTGCCACTCTATGTGCAATGTGGCATGTGTGTGTTATGACTTAGAGTCATGTTTTGGCCCGTGAAGCACAAAATCCTTTCTGGAGCCAAGTTTTGTCGGTGCTACTACATGCCCTTTACATCCCACATTCCTTAATTGCTTCAGAACACTCGCCTGATAGGTGAGCAGCCCTCACACCCTTATGAGAGAGGTAAGGTCATTGGTTAGTTTCCCCAGGAGTTTGGATTGCTCTTCCACATGAGGTGGCAGAGCCCTGGCCTGCCGGCAGAGATATGCCTTGAGGTCCGGACTGCTAGAGCGAGCTCTGTAAGAGGACTAAGGAGTGGGAGTCCAGCCCGGAGGCAGCTCTCCTGACTGCTGGGTATTTTTCTCTGGAGTGTGTCAAGAGCAGGAAATGTGACAACGTCAGTTAGGCAATGGCAAGGTAAGAAAACAGCTGGAGTTTTCTCCATCCAGGACACTCACTCCCCCCACCTGCTGCCCGCCAAAAAGAAAAGGCATTTTGATGTATGGATCAGTAGTATGGTTTCCCAGCAGTAGGTGAGCCATTTCTGCTCCTCTACCGTTGCTTTATTTCCTGGGGCAGGTGAGTGTCCTCACAGACCAAGTGGAAGCACAAGGAGAAAAGATTCGGGACCTGGAGGTGTGCCTGGAAGGACACCAGGTGAAACTCAATGCCGCCGAAGAGATGCTTCAACAGGTAAGGGCGTGAGGGCTGAAGGCCCTGGGGTTATAACGCAGCTCGTGTGTTAAAAGTCGCTGTGTCCAGTCACCGCTCTCACTACTCACTCCCCCATCCTGCCTGGAGGTAGGCTGGGCGCTCTGCGTGTGGTGTTTGTACAGCAGGTGAAACTTGCCCCAACTGAGCTTTGCAGGGAGGGGCGAGAAGGGCTGGCCCGAGAGGAATAACCTGTTGAGCTGGTTAGACAGATTCCCAGGTGGCACTTGATCTAGCCAGGTTCAGGGGCGCTGTGCTGACAAAGTCACCCTTCTGACACCAGCCACAGCTTGACTGTTGGCGGCATCTGGGGTTTGAGGAAGTTGGTTAGCTTCCTGTGTGCCCCCTTCCCACCTCCCTCTTCCCCTCCCAGTTTGCGGAGTCTTCTTTGATAAAATGTATTACACACATAATATTTTAATGTAATTTAATTGCTGTCAACATGAAAAATGGAGCTGTTCTCATCCCATTCAATTAAATCTCGTAAATGTCTTGTTTCCTTTTCATCCTCCTTGTCATCAGGTATAGGTGTAATTTACAAAGCTCTCTTTACACCACAGATACGATTTGGTTCTCTGATTTTGTATGCTTAGCATCAGAGTGAAGTTTTTTCCATTTTTAAATCTTACTGTATACTACCACTGAGAGGCTTTTTTTTTTTGAAGGGAAAGTAAAATAATCATTTTTCTACCCTTGAACGATTTTACCGAATGGTAAATGATGAGCTGAATTTTTAGAAAGGGGTGTTGAGTTTTTATTCAGGCTTTTCCAAATCTTTTGAGAGGCTGATTAGAAATTTTATGAAATCTATCAAGATGATCTAACTTCCTTGAATGGTTCTTATATTTTCAGCAATTTTGGGAATCACACACACACACACACACACACACACACACACACACACACACTTCAATCACGGTTTATGCTTTGGAGCTCCTGGAATCGTCCTTGTTGCATGGGAGGTGCTCACTAATTATTTAAAGAATGACAGTCCCTTAACATGTATGGGTTCAAGTAGATGGCTGCTTATATGTAATCTTTCCCCCAGAGCTCGAATGTTTTTTGTTGTCATGATCAGCATAAAATTCAAATAGCATTTTGATAGAATGGTAATGAACACAGGCTTTGCATTTGACCTTTGGTCTTAGGAGAAACGTTTGCTTCCAAGTATTTCTTAGTTTTTAGTGCATTTCAAGAACTTTTTTTTTTTAAGTCAGTACTTCTGTGTAGATGTCCTCAACTAGATGGAACTAGTCCCAACAGCTCAGAAGCTGTATGCTTTCTAGTTTGCTTTCTTTTCATCTCTGATTAATAAGTTACCACATTCGTGGCTCCATTTGATTTTTCTATTTAAATTGTGTGCATTTCTCTTGCTCATCCTATTCCCTGAGTAGCAGGAGGAGTTGAGTTTATTTTTTTTAAGCTGGGTCTTCTTTTTGAAAACCAGGAAAGAAAATGGAAAGCTCTCAAAGGGCGGGAAAGCATTTTCACAAAGAGTGATAGAGGTGTGGCTTTGAGGTGGGGATGGAGTATTGCAAAACCCCAGAGAACAAAGAAGATTTGAATGTGGAAGGGAACGTGTCTGGAAAACGTCAGGTTGATGTTTCAGGAAGGCATTGCCTGGTGGCAGTCCCCGGGATCGGAGGTCAGAGCATGGCCGCATTTGGTGCCTGAGCTACCTGACCGCCTGTCCCGGCTGCTCTTCCAGGGCTGCCCTACACCCCTCTCTGCACAATGGTTCTGCTCCCTCGTCAGCATCTCTGGGTCAAGGAGTCTGGTGTCGGTTCCCAGCTCCACCTGGTTAGGCTGTCTTGCTCTTCAAACATCAGCCCATGGACTGGATTTTAGACTTTTGAAAAAGTCTTAAGATCAATTATCTTTTGTGTTGTGGGTGAGGTACCAGGCCTGTGGTTCGTATGTGCCACAGAGGTGGATGTCTTGGCTTGGTATATTTTGGAGTGTGGTAGGTCTTATTTGTTACCTCTCAGGTTTAAAGATCTTCCCTTGAACTTACCCAAGTTATTTTTATGCTCATAACGTTCACTGTGTTCCCTCCATCTTTCAAGGATAAAACGAAGGGAGTGTGGAAGACTCCTCTTTGGCACCTCCTGAGTTCAACTCACGGGACTTATTTGAGCCTCGGCTCCCACTTGCTGGGCTTGGTGGTACCTGAGCTGGAGACGTTTGGGTTCCCAGCTCTGAAGCCCGAGTTGAACCCTCTGTGGCACATGCCAGTCCTTTCCTGAAATCTGCTTGATGCTGTTTGAAAAGGCACTTCTTTCTTGCCCCACGGTGCTGAGGTAATGCCGTCTGTAGCTTACAGGATGTTATGCATGTGTCCTCTGAACTGAGGACAGGCAGGGACTTGCTTGTCTGATGCTGATATCCTGGACCGCAGGGCTCTTGGCTTCTGGTGGTAGGAACTAGGAGGACTCCCAGCCCTGAGGAGGAGGAGGGACGCAAACAATTGCTTCTTTTTGCCAGCCCTTGGAGACTATTCATGCTCTGAGCCAAGCCTGGCCTCCTGCTCTGAGGCCTGCGGAGCTCTGAGTGAGGCCCCTTCCCAATCAGTGTGAGGCCTGGCCTTCTGACAACTGCCTGTTGACGCCACCGCCCTTGGGTACGCCGTCCCTGGGAGCTCTACGCCTACGCATGGAGTGGCCTTGTCTAAAGGAGGCACTTGCTCCCCGCCTTTAGCTGACTGCCCATGTAGGCCCGGTGCTGTAAGATAGTCTCATTCTTCACAGCAGGTGGGAAATCCAGATTTAAAGATAAGTCTATTTTTAAAGCATTGGCAACTAATTTAACGGGAAAAAAATAAATACTGTGTGAACCACACCGTGCATACCTGCAGGCCAAGCCTGGTCCGCAGACCTGTAGTCCACAACCCCTGCTCTAGCCTCTAGCCCCCTCCACTGGCTGGAATAGCTCCTGGAGGACTTAAGGAAACCCAAACCCAACCAGTATAGCCCATGCCCTGAGCTTACATAGGCTCCAGCAACCCCACTGAGCCATCTCTCTCCACAGCTGCTTTGTCCGCCTCCCTCCAGCAGGAGCCCAAGAGGGGATGGAGTTAGCACCCCTCAGCCTGTCCCTGCTGAATGCTGATCTCTCAGGTCCCATCTGTTTTCCTCTTTGCATTAACCCATCTGAAGAGCGTGAATGAAGGCCTTGGGGCTAGAGAGGCAAGCCAGAACCAAATAGTATTAGCACCCGCCGGTCTACGTGAGCAGCACATAGGTGATGGACGCATTTGAGGGTAAAATATTTTTGCAGCCCCCTGCAAAATTCAGGGTGGCAAAGGGGAACCTCTGAGCCTCTTTGGGGACTGCCTCTGGAAGCACCTATTCAGGGATGGTCTCAGACTCCCTGAACAGGTGTGGATTTTCCAGGAAATCCATAAATGGGTCTCCAAGAGGCCGCAGCCTAGGTTTGTTTTCATAGGTCTGGGACAGTCTGGCCTGGGTACAGAGCTCACAGGGCTGACCTCTGCCTTCTGTATCCTAAGCAGGTCAAGGCATTGCCTACCAGCATCTCTGAGAGCTGCACCCCTGGGCTGTCTAGAATGAGCCCCCTGAGAATATAGGCATGGACCAGCCATATCCTTGTTGTAACTAGCTCAGACCGTGCTGGCGACAAAATCTACGCCACAGGGCGGGTTCTCCATGGCCCTGCTGATGCATTGAGGTCCCTGGTGACTTTTTCTAAAGTGGCCTCTGGAGTCTATTAGGGCCCTGCACGGCAAACTTCTCTGCCTCTGATTGTTGACCCTTCTCCAGAGGATGATGACTTTGAGGAAGAAGCTGATGCTACTTAGTGGATAATAGACTTTATACAGAGCTGACAGCCAAATGGAGCACTTTCCAGAGACTAGCTGTTTACAGATGTAATCAATGTCGAGAGCAGAAACAATGTTCAGTGTCAAAAAGAGGACAGGCTAGGAGAGCCAAATGGGGAGGAAGTAAAGGATGCAAACTTCCTTGTGAAGAACCCAAACTTTGGAGAAATCCTGCAGGACAACAGCTTCGATTTCAGACCTCCCACCTGACCTAGAGCCCCAGGTGTTAGGCATCCTCATTGTTTTGGCTATCTTTCAGGTGAGGTGTGGCAAGACAAATTTCTGGGATTTGGAGTCAGTCTTTGTGCCTTTCTGTTGATCCAGGAAAGTTGTCAAACCTGTGTTCTTATATAGTGAGAACAGGGATGATCATAATGGGCTCCATATTGCCCACTTCTTAGAGCTGTTATTTCAGTTTTGTTAAAACCGAACTTTCTCACAAGTCATCAGTTTTTTTTGTTTTGTTTTTTTTAATGTTTATTCATTCTTGAGACAGAGAGAGAGACAGAGCATGAACGAGGGAGGGTCAGAGAGAGAGGGAGACACAGAATCTGAAGCAGGCTCCAGGCTCTGAGCTGTCAGCACAGAGCCCGATGCGGGGCTCGAACTCCCGGAGTGTGAGATCATGACCTGAGCCGAAGTCGGCCGCTCAACCGACTGAGCCACCCAGGTGCCCCAAGTCATCAGTTTTAAGATCTTGAGCATGCACGAGGCGCCTGGGTGGCTCAGTCGGTTAAGCGTCCAACTTCAGCTCAGGTCATGATCTCACGGTTCGTGGGTTCAAGCCCTGCATCAGGCTCTGTGCTGACGGCTCAGAGCCTGGAGCCTGTTTCAGATTCTGTATCTCCCTCTCTCTGTGCCCCTCCCCCACTCACGCTCTCCCTCTGTCTCAAAAATAAATAAACATTAAAAAAAGATCTTGAGCATGTGGATTAAGGGCCTAAGATACCCAGTTCCTGCCCTTGAGTTGAGTGAAGGACAATGTGTCCGGGTTTTTGAACTCAAAAGTGTCATCAGCACCTGGCAGATAAATTTTCCAAGAGTACCTTTAAAGGGGTATCTCTGTCTCAAAAAGAATAGTAAACAGAGCTATGTACCCCTGATTCTGTGGAAGCACGACCCTGTCTCAGAGGTGAGACACCTGATTTGTGACTGAAGAAAACCAGGATTTGCCAGTTCTTCCCCAAACCTGCCCCCTGGGAGATGTAGGAGCCAGAAATAACTGCTTTCTTCAAGCTGATCTTATTCGATGTTGAATCTCCATACCACCATGCAAAGTAGGTGTTCTTTGTTCACGGATGAGGGGGCTGAGGTTCCAGAGAGATGGTTTCCGTAGTGGGGGCTGAGTCTGGACTCGAACCCAGGTTGACAACAAGCCCCTCGCTGCAGTGTTACTCATGAAAGCGGCTTTCTGGCACAGCCTAGGCCTCTTACTTCAAAGAGCAAAGGGATGCATTTTTTCCTTTCATGTCTTTCCATGGCCTCTTCCTTCACTCTGGTTTCAGATTGCCAGTCTGGCTCCAGTCCTCTGTCATTGGTCAGTAACTCCCTGGGTCATGTTCCACACTTAAAGATGGAAGTAATTGCTTCAAGATGTGGCCCTTTAAGGAGAGAATAAATTGAAAGGCCACTTCTTTTTATCAGCTCCAGTCTCAGACTGAGCTTTGGAAAAAGGAAATGATGGTTTTCTCTGAGATGTAAGTTTTTTTTCCATCTCCAGGAAAGGAGGTGTCTTTGCCCTTCTGGAAGAGGTTACTGGTAGTGGTGAAGTGAGAGGGGTGAGTGATGATTTTGTTCATTGGTTTTTGTTTTTTGTTTTTTTCCCCTAAAGTTTCATTACCTAGTTTCATGGTTTGTAGTAACAAAAATCACCTGCCTCATGTACCACCCACGCCTCTCCCCTTGCCCTCTGTCCCTAGGCAACCTGGAAACAATTGGGAAAGCAGAAGTTAATGCAGCTTATGAAACCTGTCCCCCTTCTCTCCATCCCCCTGTCTCCCCACACCTCACCTCCCCCCACATTATGGTAGCTGCATGATTCAGAGAGACTCCCAGCTAGATCTACCCTGTAGGTTGGAGCAGGGACCAAGCCTCGCCTCCGTGCTCCAGACAAATGGGCTGGATCCAGTCTTTAGGCTGAGAGCTAGGGATCCAACAACCTTTCTCTTAAGGGGTAGACTGGAGTAAAAGAAGCTAGCAAAAGAAACAGAAGAAAAAAAAAAGACAGATCAGGAAATTGGAAGGAAGCATGGGATGGCAAGTGTTATCTTACATTGATCAGTGGGTGAAGAGTTAAATGGTTGAAAGCTGAGAAGTACAGGTTGCGTCTGAAAGTTGGGACATTGGTCCCCAGAACCAGAACTGTTTGTGTGCCCTACCTGGTGAAGGCAGAATCTGGGTTGCAGGCATCCAGACAGGGAAGTGAGGAAGAAGAGGCAGCAAGGGTTAGGTTATTCTTTCTAGAACTTGACTGGGAAGGGGTGAGGGAGGGGATGAGGAGAGAGTGCATTCGTAGAAACAGTGCACACAGAACATGCATTTGCCTAGCGAGAGCACAAGAGAGTTGATGATGGTTGCTTAAGGGGAAGGCAAGGTCAAGAGGGAAAGTTCTTTTGAATGTCAGAAATTTGATCATGTTTATAGCCTGAGGAATGGGAGCTGATGGTGAAAGAGATTAAATGCCTGTCAGAGTAGATGATTAATGGTCCTACCCTTGCGAAGCACAGACTGGGTGGGAACTTCCTCACAGTCAGGACAGAGGTGAGGGGGAGCCGAGGACCATGTGAGTAGTCGTCCTTCGTCCTTCAGACTTACTGGCTGGAGGGAGAAGCCGGACCAGAACTCAGAGACCACAGCCAAACACTAAGGATTGACCGGGGAGGTAACTTGAAAGCCTGAACATCAAGCTATGTGGGTATGGCATGAAGTCTAGAGACTGAGAGATAGTCAGCAATGGGAAGGAGGGTCAGATGGGGTAATTCCAGAGCACACTCTGGAATCTTTGTGTCCTTGAACATATGCTTTCTATGTGCAACCTGGAAACTTACTAGGCTTGAGAGTGGTTCTTAAAGGTGAAAGAACCCAACATGAGACATGGACTTGCTTGCTCTAAGACATGGATTTAAGAGACATGAATGAGAGATGATTCCCGGAGATTTTGAAAAAAGGGATGTAAGCTCAACAAATGAACAGATTATTTTAGAATACCTTTCCGGGGGTGGCTGAGTGGTTCAGTCAGTTAAGCGTCTGACTTCGGCTCAGGTCATGATCTCATGGTTCACAGGTTTGAGCCCTGCATTGGGCTCTCTACTGTCAGCACAAAGTCTGCTTTGGATCCTATCTCCCTCTCTCTCTCTGCTTCTCCCCTGCTTGCATGTACATTCTCTCTCTCTCTCTCTCCCTCTCCCTCCCTCCCTCCCTCCCTCCCTCTCAAAAATAAATATTTAAAATACCTTTTCAGTATACAGGAGAGGTTATTTGAGGAGAAGAGGAAGAAAGGGTAAGGTTTATGGCTGGAGGAGAATGGGAAAGATTTGGAACAATCTCTGAAAGGAACCAACCAGAGATGAACGCAAGGGTGCCAGGCGGTATTGGAAGATCAGCTCTAATTAGATAGTGTAAATTTGTATGGAAACCAATTGGCATCATCAAGTGTCTTTCACTAGCAATTTTCAGGCCACAGGGAGTAGAAACATAGACAAAAGACTTTGAGGTTTGGCATGGACTGGGCTCTGGTAAAGCAAATGCACTTTAGGTCTAAGGGTAGGGATGAACTGGAATGAGGAATTTTCTGGTGCAGATATGATACACTTGAAATGACCTCAGGTATAGAATGGATAAGGAGGCAAATACTACTTAAGGGAAGTTTATTAACTAGGAAAACAGGTAAGTATTGGCCACAGTAGAAGAAATGAAAGATTGTTTGAGTCTGTAAGTGGGAAACTTGAAAGGTTAGAGGACTGTGGCCAAAGGAGACTGTATCAGAGCTGAAGATTTTAGAAGCAGAGCAAATGCATTCTGGATAAAGATGACGGCTAAGATGACGGCCATCCTGCTGAGAAACTGAGGCAAGGTGGAAGCAAACCTGTTGGTGTTGTGCTCAAGAAAGGTGAAACCAGAGTGGATATTGGAAGACTAACAAGGAGGGAACAAGGATGTTGAAGTTACTGAGGAGAAGGAATGTGCCCAAACTAGGTAGAGAAATCATTGATCAAAAGAAAAAAGCCCTGAGGAAAATGAGAGACTGTCTTGGGTTCTGGATAAGTTGTCTTGGGTTCTGGAATGTGCTGTAACTGAATGGCACCACTTTAGAAGAGGAGGGCAGATGTAGATGATCAATAAGGACAGTAGTGGTCTGGAAGCATGTCCAGTAAAGTTGGATCGTCGAAACAGGATGGACTCCACTTGAGATGACTGGGAAGGGTATGTGATAGGCTGCAGAAGTCAGGATTCAGTTTATGCTGGAAGGAGAAGGAACAGTTGAAAAGGTAGGGTAAACCTTCTTTAGACACGTCTGATAGAGAATATAACATGTAATAGTGGCTGGGGACCATGTGTACCTGGAGATGGAAAGTGGAGCTGGACTGGGTGAGCTTGTTGAAGGCTGATTTTGAATTCAGGGAGTAGGACAGTACTTACCAATGACAAGGATGAGGGGTAAGGACAATGAAAGGTAGAGGCATATGCTAATAGATATAATAGCTGGAATATAATCACTAACAACTGGAACTCCCACTTGGGATGTTAGTGTAACCAATTGGAACCCTGCCGTGACCAACTGGAACGGCTATTGGAACTTTAGTACAACCAATGAGAATATTATCCTTGTCAGTGGGAACATTGGTGTGACCAATTACAACCTGGCAACCTGAAATAGCTAGAGGGATTTTGGCATTAACAGAAGTGGAATAGATTCCTACTGTTCAGGAGAGATACATTCTGAGGCTTTTTTTGATCCCACCAAGGCGGCAGTATCGTGAATGTTGCTTAGCGGGCAAACTGCATGTAAGATATTCAAGCACTCAGTGGGCTGCGTTTTTAATAATCCTATCCCTAGGCCTTGACTTCTGGTAGATACTTAAAAACATGTTGAGTAAATGATTGAAGTCTGGAATGGAATGGAACAACATTTTCTCAATTGTCCGTACTCTAAAGCAATCGTTGCTATCTGATTTAGAGAATTACTTCTCTACCCCTTTGCACTGGTGGCTTGGAGAGCTCACGTACACGGTATAGTCCATCTCTAGCAACCCACAGAACTTTAGGAGTTTTACACCAGCGGTGGCTCTGGCCTCAACTTCTTTTCCTGCCTGCTTTAACTTTTATGATTTTACATTTTAACTTAAATTGTCCATTATTCAAACCGCCTCAAGTCATTTGTGGAACAAAACAGGTAGATGAAAGGATGGAGAGAGAAACGTAGAATGAGGTGGTGGAACAGAGGGGAAGGTGAGGAAGGAAGAGAGAGGAGGTGGGAGTGAGTAGGTGGTATCAGAGAGGATTAGATCTTCAGAGAGCCTTCGCGCCAGGCCCTGGTAGAGAGTGTGCGCTCAACAAAATCTTAACAGTTTGAGTGGCTATTTCCTCACTCCGTGACTCCGTGAATATTTGTTGATTGGCTTTTTTTTCAGCAGGTATTTTTTTTCTTTTATTTTCCTTAAAATTCTTGGACTTCTTCCTCTGTTTGGGAAACCATGTGATACGTTAGACAGAAAAGAGTTTTGGAATCAAACAGACTTTGGTTTGCAAACTAACTAACGCACTCTGCTGTTGTTGACTGGCATGTGTCTTTGGTCAAGACAAGGCCAGTCTCTGGGCCAGGTTAGTAGTTACTGTCTATTACTCAGGTCAGGATAGTATTTACTGTCAAATCACCAGGAGGGTTTATTGAAAGCATGTATGTAAAGTACCCTGTGGGGTCTGGCACAGAGGAGGCACTCGTGGAATCTGTGTGTCTTCTCTCCTTCCCCACCTCCACCATTATACACATTGATCTGGGTGACTACTCATGACCAAGTACGCTGCGGTTCTCACATGGCAGGGTCACTGCCTCTGTGCTATAAGCTAGTTCAAGTCTAGCTGAAACAGGAAGAGCCGGCCTCCTTTGCCCAGTGCTCAGTGAGTTCATTTTGCTGAACTTCTAGGTACCCGTCCCTTCAGATTAGCAGATGAAGAGTTTGTAGACTGGCTTTCTGACACATTGAGGGGCTTGGCCTAGGGAATCATGTTTTCCTAGTTAAGATCTGTGTCCTGTGTGGTTTGGTCTGTAGTCTGAGGACGGTTCAGAATATATGAAATCATAGCTATTGGTCAGAATGTTGATCACCATTCTTGTATGAGGGTTAGGTTGCCCAACTTAATATAGAAAGTTCATACTGAGATGGAATAGTGTATCTTTTCTGTCTGCTGATTTGGCTGGTCACTCTCCTGATGGCCATACTGTAGTCTCATTGCTGGAAACCGTGTCTCCCGTGTGCCAAGACTCTGGAGCTCATGGACCATGGCCTTTGGCCAATGGAGAAGTGTTGCCCCTGGACCAGAAATGTTCCTGGTTTTTGAGGTCCTTCATAATCCCTAGTGGTTCCCAGCAGGTATTTTGTCAATCACCTTTGTTTTTTGTCTTATTTATGCTTATTAGTTATATGTATTAATGGCAGGTTGCCGTCTACTACTGTTCTTATTATGGTAGGGCAGGACTGATAACCTTCCTGAGTCTGGTCTTACAATAAGGGAAGAACAATTTCCTTACCTCCATACCGTCGTGGCTAGAAAAGATCCATTATCACAATAGGCTAGGAAAAGTCTGTATCACATAAACAGGATTCTGTCATTTAGTAAATACTCATTGAATATCTGCTTTATGCTCTAGCTCCCTCCTAGGCTCCTTGCAGTGAGACCTTAAAATGAAATTTGTTGAAAATGTGGGCTGAACATTGAGCCCAGGAGGTGATTTGGAATCCTTGGTTTTAAAAAAGATATATTGTTAACGTAAGCTTGGGTTTGTCTGTGTTTTTTTGTTTGTTTTGGTTGAAAGGACCTGCTGCTTTGCATTGGAAATAGAGATGGAGAAGTTTCGTTCTTTGAGCAAAACTGTCCCTTTTTCTGTACTTGGAAATAATGGCTTCTAATGGCAAACTTGTTTTTTGAGAGCTATAGTTCACATTGTTTCTCAGAGCACAGTGGGTGGTGCCAGGGGCTGTGCTCTCCCTGAGTGACCCAGTATCAGCTGAGACCTGTCCCTAACAGCCCTGTAGCTCATAGGCAGCAGTCTCAGCTCTGTTGTCCACCAGAGTTTGCCTTGTATGCTCTGGATGGAGCTACAGCTGTCCTTGTTGCCAGGGAGGCTCTGATTTTGACATCTGGTTTTGCTTGCAGGAGCTGCTAAGTCGCACATCTCTTGAGACCCAGAAGCTTGATCTGATGACTGAAGTTTCTGAGCTGAAACTCAAGCTGGTTGGCATGGAGAAGGAGCAGAGAGAGCAGGAGGAGAAGCAGAGAAAAGCAGAGGTGAGTGTGATAGACCAAATTCTGGGGGATCCATACAGTTCTAAACTCAGAGCAGAGGAAACTATCCTAATGTGGATTCAGGCCATCTGGTCAACCCCAAGCCTGGCAGCCACTGGGCGCCAGAAGCATCTATGCACTAGAGACACAATGATCTGTTAATACCAAGTTATCAGGTTTTGCTGTGGCTGCAGATTTCAGCAATGCCCAAACCACCCAGTTTTGGCTCTAAGGCTTTATCCTCCCTCAAGCTGCTGACAAGGATAGAAAGGGAAGCATTAGAGGGGGAAGGATCAGGCAAGTTGTGAAGGGACCCAAGATGTCCTCTGTGGGAGCCAAGGTAATGAGGATATATCTGGGATGAAGTCAGCTGCCCAATAGGCCACCATCACTATATCCAAGGAGTCTGGAGACATTCTTTGATGTGCTTTTCACTGACCTAGATGGAACCTTTAGATTATGTTTCTTTTCTCCTGATAGGTCATAGGAGGAAGCCCATGTACAGGCCTTCTATTAATGTTTTCCTGCATTGTTCCTATTTTTTTACACTCTATAGAGTGTTTTACACTCTATAATGCCATTGGCCAGAACATTCCAGACTCCTTTTTAGGATAAATGTTTTGTGTAAATTTTAGGCTCAGAGTTGCTTTTGTTGAGAAAGAACATCCTGTTTTAACCTTAGATAACTACCTTCCATATGTCTCTACCTACAAGTGCCCATATTTGCACCTGGCATGTAAGATGTAGAAGGAAGATAGGCTGTAGGTTTAGAAGCACATTGGTTCAATCACTAACCTAACTGCTTAATAGGTCTTTGAATTTCATTCAACAAGTTAGCTGCTTAATTTCTCGAGACTTTATTTATCTGTAAAATAGGTAACTGTGTGAAGTCCAAATAAAAATCACAAAAGTCCCTATCATAGTACCTGGCATCCTGTAGGTACTTGGTTCATATATACTCCCTCGCAACATTTAGCTCTCTCCAAAATCTAAAAGTGGATATCATTCCTTTCTATTAAGCACCCCCATTATTGTGCACTGAAACCTGCCCTATTGCTGTGTTTACACAGTGGTAAATGCTGGTGATTGAGACATTTAAAACGGGTGGGCAATTCTGTGCATTGCTTTTGAGAAGCTGCTCATTGTAAGTAGAGGTGCCAAAAGACCTCTCCATTAACCTGAAGACCCTGTCTTGTAGTGATTAAGAGGGCGGGGCCTTGAATCAGATCTTCCAGCTGTAATGCAAGCTGAGCTGCTCATTAGCTTTGTCATTGTAGGCATAACACAACCTGTTTCTCCCTCTGTAAAGTGGAGATAGTAACACTTCCTATTTCCTGAGTGGTTTGGAGGAGGGAATGAGATAATTCATGTATAGTCCTTAGCATAGTGCTGGACACATAGTAACTGCTACCTTTTACTTACTGATTGTGTCACAAAGCATCCTGCAAATGGACATGTAGGTTAAGATACATTTATAACCTGCAAAGGTCCTGCAGAATGAAAGCTTATCTTTGTGAGGAGTTAGTTAAATAGAGTGCTTTTTAAAAAACAAACAAACAAACAAACAAACTTTTTTAGTGTTTATTTTTGAGAGATAGCATGAGCAGGGGAGGGACAGAGAGAGAGGGAGACACGGAATCCGAAGCAGGCTCCAGGCTCCGAGCTGTCAGCACAGAGCCCGATGCGGGGCTTGAACTCACAAACCACAGGACCATAACCTGAGCTCAAATCGGATGCTTAGCCAACTGAGCCACCCAGGCACCTCAAATACACTTTGCTTTTTAAATGTTCAGAAAGAAGCAACTGAATTTTCTCCAGGTTTGGAGTTGTGTTTTTACCAACGTCTCGAGGTGTGTGATGACATGGGAACATAGGTTAGGGCTCTGGGGGCAGAATTCAGTAAACTCGGAGATGCCTTGAAGTGATAGAGACAAGTCAAAACCACTTAAATTAAAAAACAAAAACAAACAAAAAAAGAAGTATAGGTGGGAGAGTATTAGGTCACACAGCTTGAAGAGTCCAGAGTTTAAAGTCCAATATCACTAGATCCACGTGACCTCCCAATGTCATTAAAAATCAGCCTTAGCGTACGTCTTGGTTCTGACTTAGCCTTATTGCCAAGAAGGGTCTCTGCACTACATCCTATCGGCCTGGAGACCTGGCAGAGAGAGCACCTTTTTCTCAAAGTTTCCAGCAAAAGCCTCGGGCTTGCATCTCCCTGGGCCAGTTTGGGTCACATGCCTGGTTCTGAGCTAGCCAGCCACTAGGGAGCACATAGGTATGTGTGCGTGAGTCTGTCTGGGAAAGAACGCGGAGTTAGTACCAACCTGAGCCAGCTCTGTTCCTTTCCAGGGAAGACAGGATGGAAAGGAGAGCTCCCAATTCTGGGCCAAGTATACCGAAAGCAGTCATTTTGCTGTTTGCTTTATTTTTCCTTTTCTGAGGGATTATGTTTCAATCTGAATTTTTTGTTTTTGTTTTCCATCAGGCTGTTCATGCATGAGGCAACATAGACCCTGAGCCGCTGGCTTCATTCCTACCAGATAATGGCCCTTCCCAGTTGCTAGTACAAACATTAAGTTT
The DNA here is from genome assembly GCF_014898765.1 of Herpailurus yagouaroundi. Lineage (NCBI taxonomy): Eukaryota > Metazoa > Chordata > Mammalia > Carnivora > Felidae > Herpailurus > Herpailurus yagouaroundi. Next base: position 6,585,995 of record NW_024412449.1, on the reverse strand, counting down.
TTTTAGGGCTGTTCAAACCTGTGACACTCCATGCACAGCCACATGACCTGAAGTGCATTTCTCCTTCTTGTAATTGAACATAATCTTCGCTGGTATGCTTAGAGCCTCTGCCACTATTTGCAAATATGTGCAGCACCAGGGGCTTGAAACCATGGCGAGTACTGCTGTGGGGACTCCATTGTCATGTGCGTGGACGTGTGTGAGTGCAGCACTGAGCTAAGGTCACCAGAGGTTGTACTTCCGTGAACAAGGGGAATGCTGCTTCCCAGCTTGCATTGCTGCTGGGTTTTTTCCAGTGAATATACTTAGCCCAAGGCCTATTGCTTGTGGTTTGGAAAGGCAGGATCTTTCTCTGTTTTGTTTGTTTTCTGGGGTAGCTGGATCTGAAATTTCCTCTATGCAGCTCAGGCTTTATCCTCAAATTCCATTTTATGTTTCAGTGAAAATTTAAAAAAAAAAAAGAAAGAAAAAGGATACTGTGAACAAGAGCATTGCAGGCTGTTCTTTCTGTCGGACTCTGATCCCCCCGAAGCCTGTATCCTGCTGCCTGTAGAAAGTTATGGACGTGATTATACATGGTTGTCTATAAACCTAAGGACGTCAAGATGCAGGTTTCTTGTCAAATAGAGACCATCCTGACAGCCAGCCTCACTCAGGAGTCTGTCAGTGAGATGTGGGTGAATACCGGGTTTCCTGTTTACCTTTCCTCCTGAGCCTCTCGCAGTGGCTCCGGGTCATTCCAGGAGACCCAAGCTTAATCAGTTAGGTTTACTCCTGAGAAGCAGGACTGCAGAGGAGTGGCTGACGCGGAAAGTAAATACGAGAATGAGGAGGATGGAATGTAAAAGATCCAGAGGCAGAGGAAAATGTCTGGGTGGCATACTATATCACAGGCACGTCCCTCAGAGGCGTCTTCCATGGAGAGGAGTCTGGTTTCCCCGAGCCCTGGGGATGGAGGGGGCCCCACAGCTGGATCTCTTTATGGGATTAAAGAGCTCTGCATGTAATAACCAGAGCATCCTGTAAAGAAGGGAGCAGGGATCCAGCATGTCCTGGAAAGTGGCATCTGTGCAGTTGATCAGGGTTATACACAGATATGAAGAAGAGAACCAGAAAGAGTCTTCAGGATTTCTGGCAGAAAACGGAGTGTCTTACAGCACGGGTGGTGCTGACTTCTTTCTTCCTTCCTATGGTTATAGCACTTTGGAAAGGAAGGATTCTGATTTCTGAACTGGGATAACCAGAATGATGGATGATGGAGCACAGAGCGGAGACTGGGAAGATTGTGTTTGTTCAGAGAAGTCGACCGGGAGATTCTTACTGTTTTGTTGATTTTGTTTTACTTACTGATTTTTATTAGCCTAGGAAATCTCCAGCAGTTCAAAAATTAAGAGTTCATAAAAGTATATGCAGCCAAAAGTCTCCTTCCATGCTCGCCCCTCAGGCCCACAGTCAGGAACCACCCTGACCAGTTTGTGTCCTCCCAGAGTTATCCCTGGGCAAGCAAACTTATGTGGACAGATATATATGCACATATGCGCACACATTCCTTCCCTCATTTTTGTGCAAATGCACACTATTCTAGACCTTCTAATGTAGCATGCTGGGAGTTTATTCACACCAAGTGCATTAAAAAGACTTATATGATAGAAATACCTACTATTTCATTATCTGACTATACCTTAATTTAGCCTGTCCTCTTTTGATGGACATGTAAGTGGTTTCCAAGTGTTTGCTACTTCTAATAATGCTGCTGTGAATGATCTTGCACACGTGGGGATACTGAAGTGGAATCAGTGGGCCAAATGGTACATGCAGTTGAAATTCTGACCAATATTTCCACTTTGTCTCGTGGAACGTAGAGGTTCTGTTCCCATCAGTGATGTCTAAGAGTGCCGGGCCAGTATTAAGCAGAGCATGAAGGAGGGAGAGAAAGAACTAAGTAATATCATGAACAAGTTTAACAGGTAGGAGGGAGTGGGAAAGACATGGTTATGGGAGGTGCCCCGTGGTTCACATAGAAAAGAACCATAAAGAACTTTGATGGTTAGTGAATCGGGAGTCATAAAGCCAGCTGAGATTTCAACACAGGGTGGCATTTAGAGCCTCATAAATGTCACCTGGACTTCGTGATAGGGGACCCAAGAATGAGACACAGCTACAAAAGGGTCTGCCCTATGGGGGAGAAACAGATCTGTTAAGAGGGGAGGTGGGCCAGCCCTGGAGAGAACGAAGTATAAAAGAAAGTTGAAATGCCGAGCCTGAGGATGGACATACTGGAAAATAACACGTGGGTTGGGAGAATAAGAGGGGAGTGTCCCTGAAACATTGGGATGCACCACATAGTCACCCCAAGCAGAGGAAGAAAACAGATGACTCCCGTTCAGATCCCCAGACAGATGGAAGCAGACAAGGGGCTTAAATGGAAGGGCGCAGCAGTTTGGATGGTTCCTAAAAATCCCCTCCAGCTTAACACCTGAGTATTTGAGAGGTTGGCTCTTGGCGCCCCACCCCCCTACTTGTTTCTACCCAGAGGACAGAGAAAGAAACTGGGAAACTGCTGCTCTGGCTGTAATGTTGAGACTAGTTTAGGAGGGAAAAGTGACAGGTACCTTGAGAGAGAGCGGCCGTTCTGTGAGTCCATGACAGGGAGGGAGGGAAAGCCAGGCATGGCCAAGACTTTCATAAATCATACCTTGGAAAGTTCAGAAATAACATAGAAGGTGACTCAAGAATATTGAACTAAAAAATAATGTAACTCTGTGCAATCTCACAAATACTACTGATAAAAAGGAGAAACTTGGAAGTACCCTGAGAGAAACTTGTTTTCAAAGGGGCTCGTATAAAAGATAGAAAAGACAGGGGTGCCTGGGTGGCTCAGTCGGTTAAGCGTCCAACTTTAGCTCAGGTCATGATCTCGTGGTTTGTGAGTTCGAGCCTTGCGTTGGGCTCTATGCTGACCGCTCCTAGCCTGGAGCCTGCTTCAGATTCTGTGTCTCCTTCTCTCTCTACCCCTTGCCGGCTCTTGATATCTCTCTCTCTCTCAAAAATAAACATTAAAAAATAACAATATAAGAGAAAGGACTGAACAAAGTGCACCGGCACAAGCAACAGCAGCAGGGGCAAACCCCAAACAAAAGGACAATGCTGAGGACAGGAGAGAGACTTTTTGTTAAAGTTATGTTCTCCATAAGAAGATCAAAGAAAGAATGGGTTCTGTTCTGATGCCTCAGGCACAAAGAACTTAGGACAGTGGTCCCCAAACTGCTTGCTATAAGTGAATTTTAAGGTATCAGGGAAATCAGGTGAGTTGCTAGCAAACTAGAAGTGAACCGTTTTTTTTTTCCCCCCCAGATGGCAAAGAAAGTTAGATGGGTTCCATAAAATTTAGTCTGTTGAGGCTGGGGCCAACCTTATGATGGTTTGTGGGAGGCCAGAAGATCAAGTAGGGATTGTGTTAAGAGTGAGTTACATTGGGGTGCCTGGGTGGCTTATTTAAGCGTCCAACTCTTGATTTTGGCCCATAGTTTCTGAGTTCAAGCCCCACATCGGGTTCTGTGCTCTCTCAGTGCAGATTCTGCTTTGGACCTTTGTTTCCCTCTCCCTCTGCCCCTCTCGCTTGCAGGCTCTCACTCTCTCAAAAATTAAAAACAAAAAAAATATAGTGAGTTACATCAGCTTGACCTCCTGTGTCTGGCTGGGAACGCATTGGTGGAATAGACCTGGTAAATGTACACTTCTGTGAGGCATTGCACAAACCCTGCTTGGGGAGTCTTGTGGATGAGCTGGAGGAGTATAGGATGGATGCTAAGATAGGCATATTGGTACCCCCATGATAATAGCATCTATAGACCATGTCTAGGAAGGTTTATTGTAGAGGGTGAGAGTCCTCTGCCTTTACTCCTCCTACCAATTGAGCATTTGATTTTTATTTTTTTTAATGTTTATTTATTTTTGAGACAGAGACAGAGTGTGAGTAGGGAACGGTTAGTGAGAGATGGAGACAGAATCTGAAGCAGGCTCCAGGCTCTGAGCTGTCAGCACAGAGCCCGACATGGGGCTGGAACCCACGAACTGTGAGATCATGACCTGAGCCGAAGTCGGACCCTAAACTGACTGAGCCACCTAGGTGCCCCTAATTGAGCATTTTTAATGTGTAACATGGATGCTGATCTAGAAAATCATAAAGCAGTGATGACATGAAGCCAAAGAAAAAATCAACTCGACCAGCCGGCATCGGGATCCATAAAAACCTACACAGACTTGAGCAATAGCTAGGTTGTCAGAAAAGGGGTAAAAGAGGTAAGAACCTGAGTGGTGGAAAATCGCTAAAGGTAGGGAAGGAAACACTTCAAGAGGGAGGCAAGCAGTTTGAGGACGGGAGCACGCCTGTGATTTAACCAGGAAGAGGGCCCTGGGGCCGTGAGGAAGAGCCCTGTCCCTCATCAGTCTTGGGGACAGAGCTGGTCTGCCTGGAGGCCACTGGTGCAGGGGGAGGGGAGGGAATGAATGCGATGATGAAATCAGGCAGCAAGTTTAGACTCCTCATTTGAGAGGTTTAACAATTGAGGGAAGCTTCTATAAGAGAGACAAGCAGGTCTGAAAACCAGCAAGGCCAGTGGACTTAGGGACTAAAGGTTCTGGGAAAGAGTGGCCAATAAGGTGAGCACTCCAGAAGAGTGCGGAGCCGCTGGGCTTTTGTTGTTAGCCATCAATGTCACGTGGGCCTTAACTAGGTCACCATTGAGTGTTTTCTGTTCTCCCAGTTTGGTTCATTTCTTACGGATCAAACACCTGGTAAAGGAGCAGCGGTGGGGGAAGTGAACTCACATTTGTCGGATGCCTCCCGTGTGCCAGGCCCCATGCCAGGTGCTTCACCTAAGGCTCACCTGGGTAACCCCTCGAGGTAACCTGATGAGATGGACCCTCATTCTACAAAAGTGAAAGGCAGTCTGTAGCTGCCTGCACGCTTCGACAGCATCATGCCTATGCCCATCGTGGCTTAGTCGCCCATAACAGGCTGACCTCCCTCTCTGGGGACGTAAATGCCAATCTTTTACCTTGGATTGCTTTTAGCTCTATCCTTGATTAACTGGCCATCCTTCCTTCCGGCCCGGGGCTCTTGGTCAGAGGATTAGATAATTTTTCTGTTAATTGCCCCCATGCTAATGAATTCCCAGCTAAATCTTCCCCTTTCCTTAGTATTGCTTTTATCCATACCTACCTTTCCTCCTCTCACGCCTACACATTCTAAATCTGTACCCCCTTTTGTTTCGCTGCTATGTCTTTTGACAGGGCAACCTTACCTACTTTACAAAGATCAAGACCATTGGAAAGATCTCTGTTAACTTGTTGTTGCTCATCTAAGGTCTACCTGAACCCCCAATATGTGCTTTGTGCTTAGCTAACCCTATCCCCAACCCCCATCCCCTGCTGGGGCCTCCAATTCCAGCTCCTTTCCTCCCTCTTAATTCTTGCCACCCAGCAGGTATGCTAAGTATTTAAAGTACCAAAAGACTCTGAGACTTCTCAGATGAAAAAGCACAAACAAACTGAATGTGGACCGTCCTTGTTTAGCACCTTGCAACGGTGGCAAATCCACAACAGGAGATAGAGCTGGCCTGTGATGCCTAGTAGCTCAGGCCAGTCAGGCGTGAATCCTCTACCCTTGTCAGGCACGTGTGCTAAGCCAGCAGGGGGTTTGGAACCCAGTGGCACACAGAACAAAGGCCACGTCAGAGCCCAGTGTCTCCACTAGGACTGCAGTTGAGAACACAGACGGCAGGTATGGCCCCAGCCCGTTGGTAAGTGGCCCATCAGGGTGCAGGGACCAGTAACAATGAAGCTGGGTAGAGATCTGAGGTCCAGGGCACTTAGGCCCAGAAAGGCCACCCTGACCTCTCAGCCCAATCCTCTCATCTTGGTAGGAAAATGCTGTAAGACAGATGACCCTGGAGGAAGACAGCCTGGGCTGTCTGGGCCAATTCAGGTGAGCTAGCTTAAAGGGTGAGTGGCCGGGAGGCCCCAGGCCTGCTGACGATGGCGAGGACTGCCCTGCCACTCTGAATCCAAATGGCATCACCAGACAGGAGGGCGGGCACCTTCGCCCAGCATCCTTTCAGCCCTGAGCTGCCACTCAGACCCCGTTTCCCTTCTACACCGGAGAAGGGGATGTACAAAACAAGATATGAGATGGGAGTTTTTCTTCTTAGACCCCGCTGTCACTACTGGGGATGGGTAATTTCTTCCCAGCGTGCCTGGGCAGTCCCCACAGTGCCGGTGGCTGACCCCAGTACCAGATGCCGGTGTTTAGAATATCAGTAAAGGTGGGCAGGGAGGCCTGACAGGTTCATTGGCTGCCACCCTGTCCACCCAGGTCTCTGTTCCACTCTGTTGTGATAGTTCCTTAAGTCCGCATCCCTGCCCCATGGGCTGCTTATAGTTTCCCTCAGCCTTTCCGGTTTCTGGCTGCCACAAGCGGCACTGTCGTGAGCCGCGTTACCCAGGCGTGTGGCGCTCTCTTCTCCATTCCCACCTTCAGGCAAGGGGTCCAGAGGTGCCTGCTTGACATCACCTAGACTCGTGCCGCCCCTTCCTCTTGACCCACACAGAACTAGCCACTCACTACTCCCTGGAAGCCCCATGGTTTTCAGGATGGTGGCACTCACAGACTGTCATGATTACGTGTGTGCCTCTACACGGTGACAAAATGTCTAGGGAGTAGAAAAGGGAGATCCCAGCAGACCTGTGGGCGACAGGGGTTCAGAACGGAGTAGGCATGAATTCCAGGGGCTGCAGCTTTTCAAAGTGGCCATATAAGGGCCAAGATGTTCTCTAGGCTACAGAGGAAGTCTGGTTTGGAATGGGAAGTGAAGGAGTAAGGTCTGGTATGGGGGTGAGGGAGAGTTTAGAGTTGGGGATGTACCAGCGTGTGCGAGCATGGTATATGCCACACGTCACCGCGTGGGTGTCGGTGTGTTTGGGGGGCGGGAGAGGGGCAGCTATACCTGGGCGTATGTAAGAGGGGTCGTGTCTGTGCGCCTGTCTCTGCTGCTGCCGCCGGGCCGGGTGCCTCGTTGGTGTGCAAGGATGCCCCCACCGCACCCCCACTGCATGGCACAGAGGAGCTGCCGGGGGTTTGCTCAGACTGCAGGACCACCCCGTAGAGGGGGCGGGTTCAGGAAAAACACCAGGTCTTTAGGTTCCCGTGAAGAAAGTGGGCGGTCACCTCTGGGTCGCCCCCTGCAGCTCATCCCCTGCATGCTTCCTTCTCTCTGGGCCGCGCTCCTGGGGAGCTTTGTGTCTGAGAGCTGACTGACCCTGAGTGCTCTTTTCTCCTCTCTCTTCCTTCCTGCAGTCGGTTCTGAATGTGATCAGTGAGCTGCAGGAGCAGATGTGTAGGCTGCAGCTGGACATCCACAGGCAGATTCAAGAGCGCCTCTTACTCAGTAGGGGCCGCCCTGAGGAGGTGGCGGCTGGTGACAGCGCAGCCGAGCCCTCCCCCTGCGGCCAGGACTGTGCCTGTTGGGAGGGGTCACCTGTAGGAACCACACTTAAGTATATCAGAGCATGCGTGTGGGGGCATTTCACTGGTGGAGGGGCTGGGCTTTCTCCTAACCACAAGCGAGTGCAGTGGCTTAACACGGCTCTATTGTTACTTCCGGGCAGAGCTTGGGACTGGTGCACTCCCCTCGGGGTCTGAGCTGAGCTCTGCAACCGTCAGAGAGCAGGGTCTGAGCGGGTGAGGCCAACCCTTGGCCAGGTGGTGGCACTGGCCTTCCTCAGGGCTGGGAATGAGGTGTGTCAGGTGCCCTGAGGGATGGGCATTCATGCAAAAGGAAGACTCAGGATTCCCCTTCCCAGGTGTTACTCAGGCGTTGATTCTCCTCCTGGGCTGGGAGATTAAATGAAGTTTTATCTCGTGTGATTTTTATTTTCTTTTTTAAAGAAAAAATAGCATCGTGAGCGAATCCTTTCAAGTTTATTTTTAAGGAAGTTAATCCCTAGTGAGAAAATAGAACACCAGTTTCCTTTTGCTATGACAGTTAGGTCATCATCTGAATTTCTAGGAAAAATTCCCCACCTAATCGCATTAGAGGGATTTCATGACCTCTGGACCCTATGGGGTATACCTGACCGGTGTTCTGGACTTGTCCCCTCATCCTGGTGGGACCGGGGCCTGCGTGACCTGACTGGACCTGGTGATGGCAGTTGCACAGAGAGGAGTCTGTGCCTCTGAGACCTACTGTCGAAGAGGACGTGGAAACCTGAAGGAAGGTCAAGGTCATAGTAGCTGTGAGCATTACAGAGGGTCCGCCTCAGCTCTGTGGGAAATTATCACAACCCATACTCAACCGTGGAACATGCTGAAGCTCTACCCAGAATCAGACAGTAGAGGGGGAGCTTGGGGGCAGGTGGGGGTTGAGGTGGGGAGATTTCCTCCTACATTAAATGACAAGGGGGAGAAATGAGAGCCCAGAGGTAAATGTGGATTTGAATAGGGAAGTTCTGGGAGTGCCCTATGTTGAGTGGGTCAACCCAGAAAGATGTCTCAAAGAGGCTAACGTTTGTACCAGTGTTTATAGCCGATGATGGGCACCACAGACAACCGTGAAAGAGGAGGATGTGCCAAAGGTCATCAGAGCCTGGCCGTCATCATGCTCTGTGTCTCCATGGTGGCAGCCTCTCAGGCAGGGCCGGAAACATTCTCAGAAAACCATCCTGGGTCGGCTGGAAGTCCCACCAGGCCTTAAAATCTAATGCTGCAGGTCATGGGTACAATGACCTTAGCTTCGAAGACAATTTTTGAAAAGAGGCATCAATAAATGTTTACCTTGGCTATAAGAAAATCTTAGTGGATTACCCTACAAAGTTCAAGTGTAAGCAGTGGACCTTTCTGGCAGACTATCTCAGAACACAAAGAGCTCCAGGTCAGTTAAACGATGAACTGAATTTCCGTGTTCGTTCATTGGGAAATAATACATACCTACCATGTGCCAGTGGTGAGCAAAGCACGCTCGGAGTTACCCAAACCCCTCCTGGAGTTCACACAGGAGGAGAACCAGCCATTAGCGATCAGACCAGTAAGTATCTAATTGCAAATGACGTAGGAGGGATACAGGGTGCCACACCAGAAAGGATATACTCTGCCACACCCGAATATGGTGTAGAGGTTGGGATAGCTTTGCTGAGGAGGCCTGAGGAAGGATCGGTGGGAATTCACCTGGCAGACTGCTCCAGACAAGAGGGAGCGGTGTGTGTAAAGGCCCAAGTAGACGAGGAACTAAAAAGTATCCAGTTTGGTTGGTGCATCACTGGGGGGAGAGAGTAATCCAAGAGGCAGGTAGGGCACCGGGTCAGGCCAGGCAGTGCTGGTGAGAGCATATGAGTTTTGAGGAGCAGAGGAGCGCCAGGATCAGATTTGTCCTTTAATTGTGTTGTTCCCCTGGATGCCGCGGGGGACAGGGGCTTTAAGAAGGGCAAGACGACAGACGAGCGACCCCTGGAGAGACTGCCCGGCCTGTTGACATGAACTGCTAGATCAGAGTAGTGGTGTTTGAGTTGGAGAGAAAGGAGAGATCCATTTCCTTGAGATAGACTTAACAAGGCTTGGGGATAGATTGCATCTGTCGGGGAGAGGGAGATGCCAAGGATGGGCCCCAGGTTTCTGGCACAGGGAGGTAGGTGGATGGAGCTGCCATTTAGTGAGGTTGGAATGTCTAAAAGGGGGAATTAAGTGTTCCACTTGGGCCATGACAGTCGTGAGATGCCTGCCTAGAGGTGTTAGGTCGGGAGTCTGTGGGGATCTGGAGTTCAGAAGGCTGGAAGTGATCACATACACATTAATTTTTCTGATAGGAGCCAGTTGGCAGGACCAATTATCCATTAAAGGAAACTTGGTTTGGGACAAGGGTGCTCAGTGGTGTCGTCTTTGCTGAAAGAGTAGTTTAGGGAGCAAGGTCACTGTAGTTGGAAGAAACAAACCTGACTTCCAACTCACCCCGGGCAAGTTGGTCAACCATCCCTTCCTCACTCAGCAACTTTCAGTGGCTCCCTACTGCCAAAGAATGGCCTCAGAGCTCTTTGTATTTTCACCCAAAGCCTTTCTGGTAGGGCTGCACCTTACTTTCTGGCCTCACCTCCCACTCGTGCCACCTGTCCTCTGCCCTAGCCCAACAGACTGTCTCCCTTTGTGCCTCCTGCATCCACCCTCCGCCGGTCTGCCTTCTCTTTCCCTCCTTTCTTCAAGCCGACCCCCGCCCCTGGCCCAGAACACTCTGCATTTGGCATTTGTTATCTTAGTGTTTTCTGTCCTGCTGGCTGCCCCTTCTTCTCTGGAGCCTTCCAGGATCACACACCCCTCTTGGGGTTCCTTGCCCCACGCCCCAGCACAGAGAGGTGCGCCCACCTAGCCTGCTTCCTGCTACTTTGTCTGTAAGAAGCTGCTTCATGTTTGTATCTCTGTTCCTCTGGCTCCCAAGTCCTATTTGTCCTGCACCTCCACATTTGTGCATGATTTGGGCACACCCCACAGAGGACATGGATGTCAGAAAGGGGCAGGCAGAACTAGTTCTAAAGAAAAAAAACAACAAAGTTTTCTCTTCGTATGCCTGGAAGCCCTGGCTTCTGTTTTCGAATGGCCCACAGCTTTTCCTGAAACAGGACCGTGTTTAAGGATGTGAGCTGCAGTGTTGAACATGACACGGGATCTCTTGCCCCTGGCATCCCCTGCATGAGCCTAACCGGGGTTACCCAGGGAACATCATGCTCTGTAACCATCAGAACTTTGTTTTTGTCCCTTATCCTTCTAGGAGTTACTGCAAGAGCTCAGGCACCTCAAAATCAAGGTAGAAGAGTTGGAGAATGAACGGAATCAGTATGAGTGGAAGCTGAAGGCCACTAAGGTAAAAGGCGGTTCTTATATTTATGGAGAGGTGCTGAGGCCCGGTGGGGAGGGTCTGCGTTCAAGCTCGGGATCTGAGCTGGAGAAGTGCAGATTGACCCTACTGTGTGCACACGCAATAGTGCACAGATTGTGCAAGTAGATAGTTTTGATCTGGGAAGGCTCTTCTCCTAAGGAAAGCCCCCTGAGATCATGCACTGCTGGAATAGCTGAGCTCCTTCGTCTTGCTGTGTCCTGTGGCACCCCTAGGCTGACATGGGACCAGTAAGGGGCTGTGAGCAAGTGAGAAGTCTTAAGGCAGATGAACGTCGATGTTACCTCGGCTGCATCACTTTAAATTTAGCGGTCCCTTTTAATAACTAGTTGGTTTAAATAGGCATGCTGTATTTTAGCACTGAATGCACTCCACTACTTTGTTGTTTTAACTAAACCATGTTTCTATGGAACTGGGGAGCTCAGCAGCCTGGGCTGGGGAAGGAATAGCCCTGGAGGAGCATTCTTGCCTGCGGGAGCCTGGTCCAGGCAGCCCCCTGAAAGCACACCTGCTATTTCACTAAGGCCTCTGTAGCGCCACCCGGAGGTGTTAACTAGGTTTTCATTTTTATTTCTTACTAGGGTTTTAAAAAGTACTTAAGAGTTTTCCTAATTTCTGGTTATACTTTTATTTTTTTCTGTAAGTTAACTTTTAATGATTATGAAAACAATACTCATCACAGAGAATCTTTAAACCATAAAAAATGGATAAAAGTCACCCTTATACCACCTAGGAGCTACCACTATTAATATTTCCTTCTAGGAATTTCTCTTTGGGGGGAATCTCGCTCGCTCTTTCTCCAATTTCTAGTGTTGATAATTTATATGCAATTTATGTCATGCTCTTAAAACTCTGAACATGATATTGATATCTGTATAATTGCTTGTATAAAATGATTTTCTTAACCGTTTACCAATGAGGAAGCCGAGGCACAGAGCAGTTCAGTAACTTTCCCGAGATCTTACCAAGTGAGCACCAACCTAGGCAATCCCAGCACATTTGTCTCCAGCCCTGTTGTTATCTAAGTGCACCCTTGTGTGTTCTGTGCTGTACCTGTTCCAGCAGCAGTGATTTTCTCAAATAGCTCAGAGCCTTCTGTCACAGAATTCCACTCAGGCGAGTCCTGTCTTGGGGAAGCCTTTGAAGTTGTACAACCATGTATTATAAAACCAAACAACTCTTTCTAGGTCACCTGAGCTCTTTGCCTTGGCATAGAGACCTTTGAGATACTACAGGTTACTCAGTAACTATTGGGTAAGGGGCACCTCCTATGTGCCAGAATGCATCAAGCTCTTTGCCCACATTTTCTCATTTGATCCGTAAAAATAACCTAGTGAGGTCTGTTGATTTATTATCCCCATTTCAGTGGCTAGAAAACCAAAGCCCAGGGTGGCCAAGGTGAGGTCCAGACCTGGATCTGTGTCATTCCAAAATCCATGCTCTCTTTCTTATAAAATCCTGATTCCCTGCAAGTAAAAGCCTGTACTATTCTTGAAAGTTCTTTAGTCTTCTGCATAAAGCTTGTCAGCCCCTGAAGGCAACTCATCTTCCAGGGCAGCAATCAGGGGTGATCCCTGGATTTAACGAAGCTGAGTACTTACAGGGAGCTGGAGCAGCCCTCTGCCTGGCACCAGCCCACACACCTTTGCCTCAGACCTCTGGCCACACAGCTCCAGCCTCTGTGGCCATGGCAGTGGCATCCTTTGCCCTCGTGGTCAGGTAGAGGGCTTGTAGCCTGTTGTAGACTTCCCAGCTATGGGCACAGGTACTATGCTAAGCACAGCAGAGCACCTGTCATTTCTGGCCTATTCTCTGGAAATTGACACCTGGCAGCTGGGACTCAGCCACTTAGTTTATTTATTTTTTTAATTTTTTAGAATTATTTTTATGTTTTATTTTTTGAGAGAGAGAAAGAGACAGTACATGATCAGGGGACAGGTAGAGAGAGAGGGAGACACAGAATCCGAAGCAGGCTCCAGACTCTGAGCTGTCAGCACAGAGCTCCACGCGGGGCTCAAACTCACGAACCCGTGAGATTATGACCTGAGCCGAAGTTGGCGCTCAACAGACTGAGCCACCCAGGCGCCCCTAGTCTACAGGGTTTTAAATAGATGATCTCACCCAGAGGCAGGCTTCAGAGACAAGGGACCTCATTGTGCTGGGCTCTGCCTCACCCATATCACTGAGATCCACTGTGGGTCCCGGAGACCAGCATCAGGCATGCAGATTCCTAACAGAGACCAACTCTCACTTGGTCTGCAAAGAAAGGGAAAAATGGTCGTGGAAGGTCCAAGAAAGGTTAGAAGATCTTCTAAGAATAGTATGGTCCTTGTAGAAATAAGAGGCATTTGGACCGAAAGGCTCAAGGCTAAGGTATTCAGAAGCCACCGAGGCTGTTAGTTGTAGGCCCGCAGGCACCGAGGCCCTGAGTGAGCTAGGGGACAGTGCTGCGTGGCTGTAGGTCTCAGCTAGCAGCTGGCCACCGCTGGGCTTGCTCTCTGGCCTCTCTGGGTAGATGCCACAGAGCAGAGGGGCAGGGCTCCATTGGGCACTTCAGAAGAAGGAGAGCCTACCCCTTGCTGCCTCTTTTTTTCTTTACATGGCCCTCTCTTTTCCCATTTGAGGGATATTAGGGAAGCTTCTTTTAGAACCCCTAAGGTGGGCTCAGGGAGCTCTCGGCCCATAATAGTAGCCTTCATCTGTGCTGTTGATTCAGAAGCTGGCTCCCGAGCAGGTGGGGTTTGCGTCCTGGTCACTAAGTGGCCCTATGACTTGGGCATCGCATCCTGCACTCTTCCTGGTGTCTCCCCGGTAGCGACACGCAGTGATGTTGCTTCCTCCCATGGGCTCCTGTGAGGATTGAGTGAGGTTGGACGTAAGAAATCAGTGAGCACTGGGTCAGAGGCAGAGTGGACGCTCAGTCAGTGTGCCTGAAACTGAACGCAAGGCCTGTTGGCAGAGGAGCCACCAAGAGTCTCAGTGCTCGTTTTCGGTCACTTGAAACTATTCGAAGGTTAGCTCTGGCATCCCATTCTATGACCTTGAGGAAAGAAGGGGGGATGTGATTGGGCTACCACATGGGGAGGGATGGCCAGAGTACAGGCCTTTGCTGTATGTTGGCTGGCTCCTGAGTTGGTCCTCACCCCCTTTCTTTGTCTGGTTTGATGCTCAGAGAACTACCTGGTTACCCTTAGGAAAGGAATAAGACGAGAGAAGCAAGAGTAGCAGCATTTATTGAGCCCTTACTGTGTAACAAGCATTAGGCTAAGTTGTCCATGACCATTATCTTATTTAATCCTCCCCACAGCCCTTTGAGGTCAATGCTGTTTTCCCCATTTTAGAGATGAAGCAAGACTCAGAAGTTAACTCAGAAAGGTTAACTTGCCTAAGGTCCTCCAACTAGGAAATGAGGGAATCCAAGTTTGTTTGGCTCCAAAGCCAGTGTGGCCCCTGGGATGGGACCTACACGGTTCTGATCTTCTCACGAGCGTGGGAAGGTGCGGACGGTCACACCTACTGTTACATGTGAGATTTAACCTGCGGTGCCTAGTAGAGGTGTGTGAAGCACCCAGCACAACTGCCCGTGCATGTCTACGTATGAATGTATGTATCACATCTGTGGCTGTACTTACATACTTTATTTGCAAAAGTGTATCTGCTCAGCACATCTGAACGCTTGTATAGAGGTACATATGGGTGAGCGTGCATAGGTGCTCATATGGAGGCTGGGCAGAGGCCGTGGCTGTGCATGAAGAGAGTACATGAGGGAGGTACTCTTGGCTCACTCTTTGTCTACCTACCAGTAGTGATTTGATTTCCACTATGTTTCCTGTATGGATGTGGATAAATGAAAGATGCATGCACTCGTTGCAATGATGTACATCTGTGCTGTTGCATGAATCCCCTGAGAGAAGGAAGACCACATCCGGAAAGAGAATGTGCATTAGCAGCTCTCCCATTGCACACAGCCCCAGCGCCTCGGGCCTCAGGGGCGACTGGGCCTCAGAGGGCAGGGGAGGTAAGAGCCTGGTCAGGTAGAAGGATGCAGGTGACCAGCGGGAGCTGAGGGCAGGGCCGGATTGGCCAGGGAGAATGAGTTCAGTCTGCAGAGCCCCGTGTGGTGGGGACGGCGGTAAGCACCTCTGACTGCTCACCTCTGGCGCCTCTGCTCCTGACTTCCCAGCATGTTCTGGGACCCACTCGTCCCGAGCTATGAATGACTTGAGGTACTTCATCACAGTCTGGTAGTCCCTCTGAGCTGGTGGGGATCCTCTGTTGCTCTTTCAGGCTGAGGTAGCCCAGCTGCAAGAGCAGGTGGCCCTGAAGGATGCAGAAATTGAGCGCCTGCACAGCCAGCTCTCCCGGACCGCAGCCCTGCACAGCGACCACGCAGAAAAAGGTAACTGGCTTGACTGGGAGAGAGTTTGCCCCTGGGCCCTCTGGGCATGTGTGTCTATGGATGATTATGTGTGTGCTTGTGTGAGTAGGCTTACTGATGTGCACATATGTCCTGTGTGTGCAAACACGTCCAAGTGAACAGATGCATGCATGAGTGTGCGTGAAAGGGCCTAGAAAGCACAGTTCTACTGTGGAACCATTGCCATGAGCCCCTCCCCTGTCCAGAAGACTCCACCCTGAAGGCTTCTCTCACATGTAGTCTGATCATTAAGCTCTGGAGCTTTTCTTTGCACTTGACGGGAAGGACTTGTCTTTGTGTCATTCCCACAGGGGAGGCTTTATTTAGCAATCCGTTCACTCCTTGAATGGATACCTGCTTGATACTCATACAAGGCCCCGAGGATACAGAAACAAATCCACTAGTTCTCATCTTTAGATCTCAACTTAAATGTTACCTCTCAGAAAGGCCTTTTCTGGTTATCCTACCTCAACCAGATGCCCCCAGTCCTATTTTTCTCTAGCTCAGCATTCTTTTTGTTTCCCTCATAGCACTTAAAACTCATCAGGGTTGCATTTGGGGAGGACTCTGGGTAGATTGTTGTCCTCACTGTGGGGCAAGAACTGTGTCTGTCCTATTGGAGACCATATCCACAGAACTTCACACAGCATTCAGCCATGGTAGGCTCCTAAGAAATACTGAGTAAGTGAAAGGATGGTGAATGGTCCCTCATCAGTTCCAAGTCTGCTGATTCAAAAGAGGGTGAATCCTCAAATACTCTTATTAACACATATTTAATATTTAAGGCTATCCACCTTGTATTCAAAATGATCACATACCTTCCTCTTCCCATGAGGCTGCAGAATGATGCTGGAGGAGGTCCTGTAGCCCTATGGATTGGCCTTACTACCGGGTCCCCTCTCAGCCTCAGCACTGCTTAGCTTGGGTCCCTGGCTGGGGTGGGAAGCTATGCGGCATGAAATGGTGGCTTAAGCTGGAGAAGAAAATTAGTGACCAATATGTTCATGCCTCCCCTAGTCTTTCTCAGTGTCTTCTTAAGCCTTTGAGTGTGTCACCTACCTGCCATGGCTCAAGGTGGATGCTGGGGCCCCCTAACATATCCCAGACTCTCTGTGATGCTTAATCTGGACAGAGTGCTTTCTGTGCCTTGATCCTAGGCCAGGTAGCCTTCCCCCTCCACACTATGCTTCTCTGGAGCCCAGGCCTTCTGATCCATCATCCGGTAACTCTTGGAGCCGGTCCTTTGGTCATTTGCTGCTCAGGTTGGGTCCTGCCCAAAGCACTGAGGTTTGCCACTCTTCATAGGAAGCTTACCACCTTCGTCCCACAGACGGGGCTGTGGGGTTGCTCTTCAGCTGCCAAGAGCCTAAGATAGTGAACGGGCACTCTGTATTGTCCTCTGAAAATGAATCCCTATGACTATTTACACAAGTCTACTCTTCCTATTCTTGTTGCAAATGGGATGCCTATATTTTGGTTCCCTTGTCTCCTGGACTTTTCTCATATAGACACCCCCTCTTCCTTTTGTAATAATCAGTTTAGGAATGGGGATAGGTCCTTGTTTTGAATATTCCACTATGTGCCACTCCCTAGACCTAAATATGTAGCAGACTGACCTCCAGCTCCCTTAGGCATTGGCCTTTGACCTCGTCCTTCAGACCAGTTTGGGAAGAAATCAAGAGCCCCTATTAGGTCCAGAGTGAGAGCAGGCCTTAGGTTGCCCACAACAGACTGACACAAGTGCCTGGGCCCATAGAGATATTCTGTGGGTTTCTGAAATAAGATAGTTTTCCTTAACTGTAGAATTTGTTTTAATATATTTATAGATGTGTCTAAATATTCTTTAGTCAATTCTGACTATAGCGTTTTAAATTAAGCCAAGTACCCAGCTCTTTTACGTAATCATTCTTTTCTTCATTCAGCTGTAGACTTTTTTTTTTTTCTTTCTTATTTTAAATTCTCCTTTGCTACAATCCATGGGACTGTATTATTTTTCTCTAAAACTAGCTAGCAGCCCAGGTACATGCCCACTCAAGTAATAATGTCTGTATTCTTCTGAGATGTTGGTTTTGAAAGGTTTTTGGGTTCTTTTGTGTCAACTTCGAGTAAATGGAATTTGTATTTTCCCCACTAATTTCTACAAAGAGAACATGAGAGATTAGGTTTGCGCATTCATTTAGTAATCCAACAAATATTTAATGAGAATGACTACACCAGACACCGTCATGGGCTCTTAAAGAAGTAAAGGAGCCCACATGCAATTTATTCACAAGGGAAGTCTTAGCAGCTTAGCACGTGGGGATGGCTGTCTGTGTGTAAATAATTCTCCCTACACCTAAATTCTTTCAGACCAAGAAATTCAACGTCTGAAAATGGGGATGGAAACTTTGCTTGTTGCCAATGAAGATAAGGTAAGATGGTCCATCAAGGCAGCCCTATTCTTCCTCTGTTAACAGGCTGTTTCGTCCCTACTGGTCTCTGATATTCTGGGCAGGGTCATGCCCATCAGGCCAGTGACCCAGGGACGTGTCAGGAGAATGGCTTCTGCCTTTTGGAGACTGAGCCTCAGCCGTTTGTTTTGGCTTTGATGCCTGGGGACTTTGCCTAAGCGAAATCTCCCAAATGCAGAATAAAATCATGCCTGTTCGTGCTGGTGCAGGAGGGAAAAAAAATACCCCTGTAGTTACTGCCAAATGCCATAACTGCTGCTTAGACTCTTGGCAAAACTTGAGAGCAGTCCACCAATCTCCTATGCACACAATCTGGTGACAGACCCGTCACGGAGACACTAGGCAGCACGTGATGTGTTTACCCCACCGCCTTCCATTCTTCACATCTGATTGCCTGTGTAATCCTAGAGTAGCCACCTCTGTAATTATAGAGCACTTACCTGGGATGGCCATCACCTCTTAGGATCACAACCCTGCATTTTACAGATAAAGAAACTGACCTTCAAAGTGCTTGAGTACTTTTGTCCAAGGTTCGTTAACAGTAGGTAGTGGAGCCAGGGTTCCCACCCAGGTCTGTCTAATGCCCAAATCTGCGTGGCCTCCCAAGTCCCCAGGCCTTTGCTGAAAGAACTGATCTCCTCTGGTAATTTCACCTGTTGTGCAAGGAATCTCGGGCTCCTAAGGAACAGGTTGAGGGTATTGGGGATAAATAGGATGGCTTTATTTTAATCTTTGTATGTAGCTCCAGAGGACAGCATTCGATCCAGGAGACAGATTCCAAAAGCTACCTCAGGAGGGTAGGGAGATAGTGCGTTTCCTGCCTCTGAAATGTTTAAGCCCCTCGAAGGCTGTGTCTGGAAGGGATTGTTTTACGGCTAGGGATTGGACTCCTAGCCTTTGGGTAGAGGCAAGAATGTTTGCAGCTGCCTAGGGGGCAGACCACTGGGAACCCAGGCTCTGTGGGAAGGAGGCTGGACACCGAACTTCCCGTCGAAGTGTCCCTTAGTTTCCACATAGCATCTCTTCTCAGTGTGCCCAGAATGTAGTCTGGGCCCCCAAATGAAATCCTCCATGGGGCCAGTGGTGGTGTTTACATATAGTCTGCTCTCCCACTGTGACAGGACCGTCGGATAGAGGAGCTCACAGGGCTGTTAAACCAGTATCGGAGGGTGAAGGAGATTGTGATGGCAACTCAAGGTGAGGGAAAGGAGGATTCTGCTGTTTTCTCCCAAAGGTATTCCATCTATTGTGTTAAATCCAGGGGCATTTCGCTAGAAGGTTCTTAACCTTCATTTGGAGAAGATCCTCTGCTGGATAATGGAGCTGGTTAGACTGTCCTGGACAGTGGGAAACTGGCAGCTATTGGTTTCTAGAAACTATGTCTAATGATAGCCCAGAGCTCCTGTGGACTAAGCATATTATCAAGAAAATAGAGCCTTTAACGTGAGCCCTTAGGAATCCCCATCCTTGGGGATCTCCTGTGTGTTTTTCCAGGATACCTTTTAGAGGCAGTGAATGCAGTCAACCTGGACCAAAAACCAGTTCGATACCCTCATTGGGGATTAGAGCTTGTCCACCTCCTGACAGCTCCCCCAGCAGATTTCCAGGATACTTTGGGGGCCTTCTTTGAGTCTCTGGGTACCTGGGTTCCTGTAGGAAGTCACAGGGCAGGGAGGACTATCTGTGCTTCATATGTGCTGCGCAGGTTGAACGTACCATGCGGGCAGTGTTAGTGTTCGTGTGAGCACAGTGGGGCCTGGGCCAGGCTGCCCGCCTTACCATTCATGTCATTGACCCGGGCTCCTGTCACAGATCCCTGGAAAGCAGCTGCTTCACAGGAGAGGGCCACCTTGAGGGTGTTCAGGGACCTCATTCTGGTTGAGCTTCCGCTGGCCCTGCCCATGTATCACGGCCCTATTTTCCCTCCTCCTTTGGTATTTGGGGTCGAGTCAGAGCATCATGACCCATGGCCAAGGAATGAGAAGGTTAGGGAGGAATAGTAAGGGCTGCCTTCTCTCTGTTCCTCCCATGAGCTTTGACCTTGAGATGACCCTCATGACAGCCCTTTCTCAGATTCCCCAAAGAATCTTACGAATTACACCTGTAATGTCCCTTTATATATGTCTTAGTTTTCCTTGATGAAGAAGCACTGTTAGAAATCTGTGGTGTAGGGGCGCCTGGGTGGCTCAGTCGGTTGAGCGTCCGACTTCAGCTCAGGTCACGATCTCACGGTCCGTGAGTTCGAGCCCCGCGTCGGGCTCTGGGCTGATGGCTCAGAGCCTGGAGCCTGCTTCCGATTCTGTGTCTCCCTCTCTCTCTGCCCCTCCCCCATTCATGCTCTGTCTCTCTCTGTCTCAAAAATAAAATAAATGTTAAAAAAAAATTAAAAAAAAAAAGAAATCTGTGGTGTAATCACAGGTTTCAGATGAATCCCACAGGAATGACCCCTTCTTCTGCGTTAATGCTTCTAGGGCCTGCAGACAGAACTCTCTCAATCAACGAAGAAGAACTCGAGGGAAGTTTCCGAAAGTGGAACAGTGCAAACAAAGGCCCTGACGAATTACTTAAGCCAGAGGTGCTGTGTTTCCATCTGTGATGTGGGGTTTCAGCAGGCCCTAGAAGCTTGCGCTGAGCTTGGGGGAGGATCAAATCAGGTACCTGTCAGGTAGAAATCTTGACAGGTGAGAAATTAAATGGATGGAGTGGCCCCCGAGGCCTGGGGGAAAGCATCGAGGGTGGAGAGGGGCCCAGGCACAGGCCTGTGTTCTAAAAGCTCCCCCAGCAGATTTCTGGGGCACACTGGGAGCCTTCTTTGAGTTTCCTGTAGGAGGTCACAGGGCAGGGAGGGCTGTCTGTCGTATTTGCAGCACAGGCTGAATGCAACATGCAGACAGCGTTAGTATTTGTATGAGCACTCAAGGGGTGGCATAGTGGATACTGGACTTTTCAAGGGTAGGACTTTTCTTTTCAATCCAGTTCCTTGTTTCTTTTGGTCCTTCCTCTCTGGGATGTAAGCAGAGACCATAGGTGGTTTCATTTTATTTCTCCCTGTTTCTCCAGTGTCCGTAATAATGTCTGACACCCAGGAGAATGCAAATATTTGTTGAGTGAAAGTGTCTTGCTCTTTGAGGGGAATAAACACACCTATTGCTGTGATACGTTCCTATTCCGCAGCCCTCCCCTCCAGCCTCTGTAACCAGCATACAGATTTCTTTCCCTTTTGCTTGTTTAAAGTCTGGTCCTCTTATACAAACCTCTCTGCATTTAGATGAGATACAAATAAGCAAAGAAACTCATAGATCCAGATCTCGAGTGGAGAAGGGGCTTTGGCCCAGGATGTAAAAGTTTCGTGAAACTCTAGAATGGCCACACCGAAAAGGGTCTCAGAGGTCTAGCTCAACCCTTTTAATTAAGGGAGGAGCAAAGTGTCATCGAGTGACCCAGTTATTAAGTCAGACAAACATCCCAACATGAGCTTATAATGAGCTTATTCCAGATTGCTGACAGTAATAAAATAGCAGTGATTGACACTCAAGTACCTCAGTGGGGTCCCTGTGATGAGCCCTGTACATAGGGCTCACGTCGTTTCTCCTCATGACACCCCACTGGGATTCTTATTTTATTATGGTGAAGCTGAGGCTCAGAGAGGGTCAATAATCTGCTTTAGGTCACAAAGCGGGTAGATGGCAGAACCTGGAATTGGATCCACATCTATCTGGCCAAAAAGCTCAGGCTTTTAACAGCCTTATAGAATGCCAGGGTTCTCCCTATAGTAGACCAAAAAAGTACTTCCTGGGCCCTAGAGAAAAGGCCATCTTTACACTTAGTACAGTACTGAAGACATCAGACTGTGTTGTCCTTAGACACCACCATTAGCTCATGTTTGGTCCACCCGCAATGCTCTTCCCTTTTTGCCTTCTCACTAAGCCCATTCTTGTTTCTCAGGTGTTCTCCCCTCTGAAACCCTCTTCTGTGGTATCCCCTCCCTCCCCTCTACCCCCATATTGCAGTGTAGGTATCAGGACCTTAAGGACATGCACACTGATCTTTATCCTAATGGCCTGTCTGATGAGGGGAGCGCTTCCCCCACACCCCATGGGGCCTGGCCGGCAATAGATGTTGCTCATAACAATTGTAGTGCTTCTTACTGCAAGCGACAGAAATCGACTCTGGCTAGCCTACACCACAGAGGCACGTTTTTGAAAGGGTGTGTGGTGGCTCCTTGAATGAAAGGAAAAGCTGAAGAACCGAGCTCAGAAAGGGCAGGAACAGCAGGATCCCCAGGGGTTCAGGTGTCAGGACGCTACTGCAGGGATGTGGACACAGGCCCGGGAAGGAGGGATGGGTTGGCCTAGGTTTTCGATACTCCTTTCTCCTTGGCATCTTGAAAGAGCAAGGCATCCGTATTGACACAGCCACCGTGGCTATGCCCAAGGGAGGAAGTGCAACTCCCCAAGGGAAATTGTCCAAAGAAGGGGAATGGTCTCTAGATAGTAACCGTCCTCTACGGTGACTTCTGTTTCTGGTACAGATGCCTCCAAGATGTAGCTCTCCCACCGCGGGGCCACCTCCACTCCCACAGAAATCACTGGAAACCAGGTAGGAGGCCTGATCATTTCTCCAGAGCTGCTGTGCCCTCACACCCTCTTGGGGCTCCTGCATGGCAGGAACTGGCCATGTGTGGTGGTGAGCACGGCCACCATGTCCTGGGCACACCTGCCCTTTCACTGTCAGAGAAGCATGCCAGGCCCCAGAAGCGGCCACAATGTGGCCCAAGCCGTGGAGCAGTCGTGAACTGTGCCTACCTCCTCTGGCCACAGAGGAGCTTTCCTTCCCGTGGGCTAAGGGTCTGGGCCATTGTCACTAAGAAAAGACCTGGCCGGGGGTTGGATTCTCAAAGGAGAGCTGGCTGCAGGTCATCTGTGCCCTCCAGCAGCTCCTCGGGGCTGGGAGCATCCCATCACGTGTGTCTCATTTTTATCAGGCCCTCTTGAAAGTCCTTCCTGCTCTCAGGAGCCCTAGAGCCCTGTGACAGTCCAGGCTCCCCAGGGAGAGCCATTTATCCTATAGGGAGGTTGGTCCAGTTGCTTTGGGGAAGCTTCACATGGCAATGAGCTTATAATGCACTGGCCTGTGGGGTTACCTGGCTGCCATCCGCCTGGTTCACTCCAAAATGAACCTATTTCTAGTTCCCTATGTCAACAATTTAGAACATGTCCAAGTTGGGCCCCCTGTGATGGAGATCTAGAGGCTCTACTGTCAAGAGCAGGCTGTCTTTCAGCCAAGGTATCTGGAGACATTGGCCTTAAGTATGACAGAAGCTTCTCTAGAATGCTGCTGAGTCTCCAGAATGTATGTGTTCAGGACCCCACTTTCTAGAGAGCCACTGTTTCCCTCAGCCTTTAGCCCTAGAGAAAAATGTCAGTGTCAGCGACGGCAGTTGGCCAGTCAGTTTATGAGTTCACTCAAGAGGAAGTCAACACCGATTAACTCACACTGACCAGACTCACAAGAAACCAACGTACCAAGAGATTCTGCTTTATTCGCCTAAACAGAGAACTATCATTGCTGAGGAGACTTATCACAAGGTAACCCTTGTGACCACCAGTGGCATTGCCTCTTCTCTGTATAATTAGTGCCCTTTGCTGCAAAATAACCTCTGAGAAAGCAAATTCCCCTGAGCAGACTAGTCAGGGCATACAGAGCCAGAGCAAAGGGTGAGAAGATCCTAGCAGGTGGTGCTCTGGAGCTGTGGCTGGCTAATGTGCTTATCTTTAATGTGGCACAGTGCCCTCCTCCCTGGATTCCATCTTAGACTCACAGACAAGACAGTACTGGCACCTTTCCTCTCTTTTGACCCTGCAGGTTGTCTTTTATGACTACGTAACAGTTAGCTCCCATTGATGTAATAGAACTGAGTGTATTCTAGATTTTTCAGAAATGCCAAGGCCTTTTGATTTGGATTTAAATGATGCTCTCATGCCCTCAGCAACATGTTGTCTGACCAGGCTGTCCTCTGAAATGGGCCAGTCTCCTATGTAATGGTTATGATTAGAGGGTGGTTTTTTTCTGAACTTGACCCTAAACCCACTTGACATTGGTAAAACACTTGGAATGTCCTCTGCATGACTGACACCATGCACCTCCTTCTCCAGTAACTGTTTCTTTGTTCCCTTTGTGTTTTTTCCAGGGCTCAGAAAAAGCTCTCATGTAGTCTAGAAGACCTGAGAAGTGAACCTGTGGACAAGGTCAGCCCATCAGCCTCTCCGTAAAGACTCCTGAGTCACTTCTTACCCAGCAGTGCTGGGACATACAGGTCCCACTTTATAGAGGCTTTTCTAAAGCTGATGGGGAAACAGGAGTTGCATGAACATTTTGAGACAACCAGTCAAGTGTGGCCCAAGGCATTATAGAGGCAGGACAGGAAATGCTTCCTGGAGTTGATGGAGATGTTGAGGTGTAGGGAGCAGGAAGATGTCAGTTTAGAGCCATGAGTCAGATCAAACCATGGAAGGTCTTGAATCCTGACTCTATATCCCCAGAGCCACTTGGGAGCATTACAGAGATTTTGAATGAGGAAGTAATGTGAATAAAGTTGATGAGCCCAGGAGTGAGTTATGGGATAATTTAGAAGACTGGAGAGGAAGCTTTTTTGAGAGTCTAGAAAGATATGAGGAGAGCTTTGTGGCCCCATATATGAGGGTGGCCCTTGACCATGTGGGTGACCCCTATGCTGGAGGGGTAGGTTGCAGGTTCTTGAGCAAGGTCACTGGAGACCAGGGGGGTCCTTCCCTGACGGAGCACCTTAATGGAGCCCTGCTGCCTACAGTCCCTTGGTCTGATCAGTGTACCAGTGCTGGTAATTACAGTGGAAACCCATGAAGGCTGGAGCTGGCAGGGGCCACTGGGCCCATTCAGTGGCTCTGTTCCTGTGGTCCTGTGCCTCTTGCTCCTCCTGGTCAGATTGCTGGCAGCTGTCCAGAACATCTGTCCGTGACTTAGACAGTGGCCTGTGTTTCCATCATGGCTGGTGATTACCTGACATAAAGGTGGGGAGGGAGGGAATGAGCCCTGCAGATATAAGCAGGCAGCTGGTCCTGAGTTGTTGTTTGCGACTAACACTGGTCTCTCTTTCTCCACATGTGTGAAATCCTTCTTGCCACTGCATAGTGTGTCGATGGGAACCAGCTCTCCCCAGTGATAGAACCCAAGGTATATTAACTGCATGCCCCCTGTCATGCATCTGTGGTCACATGTCTGCTGGTGTGTTTTCATTTAGCAGGTTACAGCTTTTGTAACTGTAAAGTATGTTAATCATAACGGGTAAGAGTGCAGGAGGAAAGACAAAGCTTCCTCTACCATTTTCAGTTTATGTGCACCCCGCTGTGTAATGTGATTTCACCTCACTGACTGCGGATAGGATTTATTATTATCTCCTCCATTTTACAGGCTCAGAAAAAACCCATCTTTAACAAGGCATTGTAGATCTGATTGCTAGGAAGGGGGAATGTTATGACTTCCACATATAATCAGAGGAGTGCGACAGCTCTCATCCTTTCTGTGCTGATGTGTCATGGTTAAACACAGAGGCGCACTCAGCCACCGGTGCAAGAATCTTCCTATGACATCCCCTAATTGTTGCTGTCTGGCACTTGCTTTCTGTGACTGAGAGCTCATCACATCAGAAGACACATCCTGTGTTTTTTCCCAGCTCTATTAGATACATCTTCTGGACTTCCCTAGAACGTGCGTCCGCTGATCCCAGCTCTCCCCCAGCTGAGCCCATGGAAGGAACCAGTGTCCCCTGCTGCTGACTGCTCCAGAATCAAAGTCCCTCAGGCCCTCTCTGACTTGAACACCCTCTCACGTGCACAGATCACAAGCCTTCCGAGTTTCTATTCCGTCTCCTTAGGGTCAGCACTAGTTTCTCTAGCTTGTGGCCTGGTCCACTCTTGAGCACGATATTCTAGATGGTGTCTAATTGGTGCCTTCCTTGAGCTGGGGACTGCTCTTATAGTTCCTGCTGTCAGTCCAGACCCTGGGGAATGTGATAGTTTCTGTACCTTTGTTTATGTACTGTCCTGGTGTGCTCAGCCTGAGGCAGGAATTGTTCCCTATTTAGAAGCAACGAAACAGTTTCTGGGAGGCTCGAGAGAGAGAGTTGCCTGAGTCCTGTCTGATGTGAAGTCTGTGTTGTGTCACTCTGGTGTGCTACCCTCTCTGTTCTAACTTAAGGCAGCTGAGCAGTTATACACTGCCCCCTGTCTGGGATTTCCATTACCCCCACAACCAGGCTTATTCTTCTGTTCCTTCTGTGGCCTATCCTGACTTTGACCTTCTCTGGCAGCGAGCACTTCCTTCCCAGGTTTCCTTCTTGGGTGAACAGAGCTGAGAGCCCTCTCTGTTACTCTTGATTCCTTTGTTGTCTTTCTTACAGGTCTGCATGGCCCATCCTTGAGTTAGGTTCTGTCCCTTTCCTCCCAGCTCCCCATCAAGCACCCAGGGCAGCCCACATCTGCGGCCGTGGTCGTCTTTGCCCTGTCTTCGGGGAGCATATGAGATGGTGCAACCAGAAATCTGGTTTTGAGAGCCCTTCCTTGCTCCATATTTCCTGTGTGACGGGAACCTGGAGTCACAGTTCGAGAAACCTCTTGAACATTGCCTTCCCCACAGTCTGTGGTTCTAGGTCTGACTATGCATCAGAGTAATCTCAAACGCTAGTTTAAAAATACTGACACTTGGGGTACGGTCCCACAGGGGCAGATTCCCAGGACCGGGTACACCCGAGATCTCTGGTGTTTTCATTAGTGTCCCAGGTAACTGTGGAGCAGTTGGTGCACAGACTAGCATTTGGAAACTGTTGGTCTTGCCAGTGTATGATCAGGTCCAGTCTCTACCTTGTGGGTCATCGTGAACGTAAAAAGCATGCACTGTCCCTCTCTTAAGGCTCTGGTTATTTCCACCTCACGAGCCAGTTCTTGAACAGTTCCTTGGAAAGAAGCACCTGGGTGGCTCAGTCAGTTAAGCATCTACCTGACTCTTGGTTTCAGCTAAGGTCATGATTTCACAGTTTCATGAATTCAAGTCCTGCATCAGGCTTCATGCTGAGTGTGGAGCCTGCTTGGGATTCTCTGTCTCCCTCTCTCTCTGCCCCTCTCCCACTTTCATTGTCTCTGTCTCTCTCAAAATAAATAAATAAACTTAAAAACGACAACAAAAAGAATACCTTGGAAATATAGTCTACTTTTTTCACATGTCTCCTTTCTGAGTTTATTTATTTATAAGGGGTTACCACTCCATGTTCAGTGAGGGAATCAGACTTCAAACAGTTTCTAGGATGATGTATTTATAAGCACACTGAATTCAGAAATTCATTGGACATTTGGCTTCTAACTGAATGAAACTTCAAAAGATGTCTCAGCCATTAAACCCTCCATTACTTTTCTGACTTGTCAGTTGTGAAATCCAAACTTTGCGTATTACTTTTCTTCTGGGCCCAATCAAGTAATCCACAGTTGATTTCCTTGGTAATGTTGCTTCATTTTCTGTTCTTAATGACATGCATTCGACTGGGTTTCCCTTAGGTTTGTGGGTTTAGGGGGCATTATGCCCTTCTTTTATAAAAAAATTCTAGTATAATTAACGTACAGTGTTATGTTAGTTTCAGGCAGACAATATAGTGATTCAACACTTCTGTATGATACTCAGTGCTTACCACGATGACAGGACTCTTAATCCCCATCCCTATTTCACCCATCCCCCCACCCACCTCCCCTCTCATCACCATCAGTTTGTTGGCTATAGTTAAGAGTCTGTTTCTTTTGTCTCTTTTTTACTGTGTTCATTTGTTTTATTAAATACCACCAATGAGTGAAATTGTATGGTGCTTGTCTTTCTCTGACTGCCTTCTGTCCTTCCTAACCAAATAAGTACACTTCTTTCCCTTTACATTATCTTGTTTCTTTGGGACCCTTTCTATGGCCAGGGTGCGTGTGCAAGCCCATTGCACCAGGGCTGAACCTCGGGCAAACTATGATCCTAAGTTTCTAAGGGAATTGTTGGCATGGAGCCCCCTGGTCTGTTTTCTCTCCCAAGTTGTGCATACCTTCTCACTTTGCCTTAATCTGCTATTTTTCAAGATAACTTATTGTAATATATAGATATAATTAATATATATGATCTGTATTATCAATATATATAATAGGTATACTTTTATTAGAATTTGGGTTTGTATATTCAAAACACCCAAAGGATAATTCATGGCTGTAATTCGTTGAGCCTCCGAGCATTAGGCCAAATGGCAAAGGCCTCCTTTGCAAGATGCTTCCACTTCCTGTTTGGAGTCAGCTGCAGTCGGCCCTGGATTTGGGCTTGACTCTGTCCCTGTCTCATTGCATGGCCCTTTCTCAGAACTTTGGTCCCCTTTCCGGGACTGACTGATCTTTGAAAGGTCTCTGAGTTGACCTGAGTGAAAAATGGCCCTTAGAAAGCCAAGCGGTGCCTGTATCCAGAGATTTCCTAACTGGGTTTGATTTTGAGCCTGATAAGCTGACTCAACATGTCTCTTTCTCTCCTTCCAATAGGACGGCCCTTTCCTGGCAGAGCACAAATACCCCACATTACCTGGGAAGCTTTCGGGAGCTACGCCCAATGGAGAGGCTGCCAAGTCAACTCCCATGGCCTCACAGCCCGACCCCACAGGGGGCAGCCTGCTCAGGCTGAGTGAGTGTCCAAGCCCTGGGGTTGGTGGCCCCTGGAGCAGTGGCCTTGGCACATTCCGTTATTGCCCAAGGTCCCTGCACCCACGGTTGGAGAATGTGGGAGCGGGGGTTGGGTGGACGAGATAAGTTGTCCCTCCGGGTGGCGTCACTTGCTGAGACAATGACTCCTTGTCTGGGCACACTATTTCCTTTGGTAAACACTGTAGAGTGCCAGAAACCCAGGCTGGGAGTCCACCCTTTCTTTCCAGCCGCAAGCACTCCACCCCACCCCCATTTTCCCTCTTCCAATCTTCCTTTCTTGGCCCTTCTTATCCCATCATTCCTCTGTTCCCTCCCTCCTAGACCCCTTCTGCACCCTTCCTGTCCCTCACTCCACCCCTCCTCCTCTGTCATCCTGATCTTTGCTCTCCTGTCTCCGCCTTCTTCTTGCAGCCTCCCTATTACCATTAGGATGATATTATGTGCTCTTCCAAGGGAGAGTGTTTCCTTAGGGAAATGGAGTCAGTGGCCAATGGGCAAGGATTTCCATCCACAGGTACCATTTTGGTGCTTAGGGCCTGGAACCATGGAGGTCTTTGCTGCTTTTCATGCAGAGTAGGCCATCTTTCCTCAACAACAACAGATCAGTGGAGCCCAGGAGGGAACGTTCTGGTCCCTGCAGAGCTCTCCCTACCCGACCTCTCCTTCCTGGTTGTTCCCTGAGCCAGCCCATGTGTCAGCTTCTGCCCTTGGCCAGTTCTGCCTCTGGCTGTAGGAACTCCAAATAAGCTCTTGAATGAGTGTGTCCTAGTAATACGGAGACTCTGGACTTGGAAAGGCTTTGGACCATTCTAGTCTGATCTAAGTGATCAGACTGGCACCCACACAAGAGAAGAGGTGCACGTGGCCCAGTATATCAGCCCCTGCCACTGTCCCCCACTCCCTGTGTGTGTGTGGATACCTCAGCCTGCCAGGAAGTGGCCCCAGGAGTATTTGGCCCCTCAGGTGAGGCCTCCGTTCACTGCACTGACCCTGTGGGCCAAGTTCAGCCCCTGTTCCCCCCTTCTTTTCTCATGGGATTGTTTTTCTTTCTGTTTGAGTTTTTCTCTCTTGCTCGATGACTCTTTTGTTTATTTCTTTGCTTCCCTGTAACTCTGTTGGGCTGGACTTTGGCCTCTCTTGCTTCTTCATGTGGCTTCTCTACTTCTTGATTGGCTGGAGATCGTGGCCGGAGTGTCAGTGCCCCCGTCTTAGGTACTGTACCCTTCCAGGTGAGGTGGAGAGTGAGATGCCCTAGTTTCCCTACCCTAACACCCTCCCCTTCTGGAACATTCAGCCACGTCCCCCTCCTGCCTGCATTCCCGCATCTCCCCCTGGAAAAAGAGGAAGCTCCTTGTTGGAGTTATCCATAAGTACTTGGACCCCCAAAACCTTTAGCACTTGAAGACATTAGCTCACCCAAATTTGAAACGTTAACTTCACCAGTCCTCAGAGAACCTGGAGTGTGCCTGATCCCCCTGCTGGTCTCTGAGATCTGGATGTAAAGTGCTTCCCTGAAGGCAGAGCAGGGCAGACTCTTCCCCACTCCCACTGAAGGATGGCCCGGGCCTGGGGAGGAGGTCTCTAGAGGACCCGTTCCTTCCTCTCATTGATACACTATTCTGTTCTTCCCATCTCAGGAGACACAGAAAGTGGTTGGGACGACACTGCTCTGGCCAATGACCTCTCATCCACATCATCGGGCACTGACTCAAGCCCCCAGTCTCCCCTGACACCAGATGGTAAACGGAGCCCCAAAGGCATCAGGAAATTCTGGGGAAAGTAAGTTGGTGGTGGTGATTATAATTACGTTGCTTAGAATTAGCATTCTTCTTGAATGGGCAAAGAACTGCATAACCCCCTGTTTAATCAGATGTTGAAACAGCAGTAAAAACAGAATGGTCATTAGAAGGATTTGAGTTATCTTGTAGGCCCCGGAGGAGGAGAACTATGAAAGCACTCATTAAATGTAGCAGTTGCCTTACATGTCCTTCATTCCAGGCATCTGTCTGTCCCACAAACCCTGAGTGCATTCTCTGTAGTTTACGCTACAATGTACTTTGGGAGAGACACTTGGATGAGACCAACTTCTTTTTTCTGAGGGGTCAGTCTGTGTCTTAAGAAAGATTTGCCGTCCCAGTTGACTCAGTCTGTGAAATGAGGCAGAAACTGGGGCCTCCTACCAAGCATCATTCCTCACTTTGACTCCACATGGTGTGCCCTGAAACCCAGAGGCAGAATTAAAATGGAGGTTGGGTCTGGGGAGCTGTCACAAGTCATGATCCTTAACCTCTGGGGAGGCACTGGGGACAAGTGCTGTGGAGAGTCCTGGGTCCAGCTGCTGTGGCCCTGTGTAGGGGGCTGGTACACTGGCTGCGTGCTCTCAGGCCGTCCCCTGACAGTCTCCATGGATTCCTCTCCACATAGAATCCGAAGAACTCAGTCAGGAAATTTCAACACTGATGCTCCGGGGATGGCAGAGTTTCGACGCGGTGGGCTCCGGGCAACCGCAGGGCCAAGGCTTTCTAGGACCAGAGACTCCAAGGGTCAGAAAAGGTAAACCTCCCTCCAGGGTGGAGTGGGAAGGGGGTGCTGAATGCTCCAGAGGTGGAAGGCAGGAGTTTCTAGTGCAAAACTTCTCAACCTTTCCCACTTGGCATGAGTAGACATTGCTCATGTTTTACAGGTACACTAAGGTAAAGGCAAAAGGCTCCCTACAAACCAAGGTGGCCGGTGGGGGCTCTCCGGGCTCCCTGAGGACCTCAGCAGCTCTGTGCCTTGCACACTGGTGCCGCCATTGAGAGCACAGATTCTGGAATTATAGACCCGAGTTGGAATGTGCTCAACCACTTGCTAGCTGTGAGCCTTCAACCAGGTTATATAACCTCTCTCTGCCTCATTTTCCTCATTTGTGAAGTGAGAGGTAAAAAGAAGTATTTTCTTAAAGTTCTTGTGAGGATCACATGCACCACTGCCCATCTAACCCAAGCATCAGTGGTCTGCCATTCATGGGTCCACTTTTTCTAGGAAATCTGAGAAAGGGCGTTGTCTCCCACCCCTCTCTGGGTCAGTCCCCCTCCCACACAGACCTCCACAGGAGGGTGTTGGCCTGTTGCCATTATCCCTCCTAAGACAAAGCACCGCAGTTTGCTGAAGGGTGTTAGCTAAAGGGGGTTGCAGAGGGTATGGGGCACTGGCATCAAAATGGGAACTTTCACATGACTCTTCCATCGTGCCCAAATGAAAAAGCATTAAAAGAAGTTACACTTTTCCTGGACTGCCCTAGTAGATACCCTCCAGTTACTAGCTTTACCCCCTTTCCTTAGGTCATCCTATTCTGAGAAAGCATGCCCCCCTTCAGATCTGCCCAGGCAAATCTTTACTCCTGTGTTTTCGGAAAATCCCTTCCCATATCCTCTGTTCCCAGCAGACAATTTCTACAGTGTATTGTCTCCAGCAATGTTCTCCTAAAGTCTGAGTTATTTGGCCAAGATCAGGCTTCTGGGGGCCTTCCTCAAGACTGGATTGTGCCATTTTAAATCTGACCAGTGAAAAGTAACATTAACTCTTCATATTTAATCCCTCTGAGATTGCCACACACCAGTGCCGAGTGCAGGTGGTAAGATGTGCACAACTCAGATATCAATTCTCAGAAACAATACAGCCTAGATCCCAATGATGAGCAAAGAACGTTTCCCTAAAGCATCATGTTGTTGGCAGACCTGTACCCCCAAGGAAGGGAACCCACCAATGCACACTCCCCCCACCCTGCCACCCTCAGGCTTCTATAGGCTTTGCAGGTGCACACGGGGCCTTTCCACATCCACTCGCGCTTTGGTGGCGTCCTCAGATGTCTTCTCCAGGTGCCTTGCAGAGAAGTGTAAGGATGTGTAGACTTCTGTTTCTGCTCCCTGAGGATCAGGGTGTTGGTGTTTACCCTTGTAATCAAATGTAAATGCTCAGTAAATGCTAGCTTTCCAAGGCAGGAGAATCTAAGGACATGGTTTGAGAAGGCAGAGACCAATTCACAGCCCTTAAAAAGTGAGCCAGAGAAAGCTTATACGTTCCAAGAACATTCCAATGTACTAGCAATTTTTTTTTTATTTTTTATTTATTTATTTTTTTAATTTTTTTTTCCCGACGTGTTTTATTTATTTTTGGGACAGAGAGAGACAGAGCATGAACGGGGGAGGGGCAGAGAGAGAGGGAGACACAGAATCGGAAACAGGCTCCAGGCTCTGAGCCATCAGCCCAGAGCCTGACGCGGGGCTCGAACTCACGGACTGCGAGATCGTGACCTGGCTGAAGTCGGACGCTTAACCGACTGCGCCACCCAGGCGCCCCTGTACTAGCAATTTTTAAATGTAGACTTCAACATCTTTGATTCTTCAGAGATGAAAAAACAATCTGCAGTAAGGTTGAATGATGAACCTTGGCTCCAAATCTGGCAATTTCTTTAGGGTTGATTCTTGAAGGGAAATCACTGGCAGGGGTAGAAGAAATTTTCTAAGACCCTTCAGCCTGTTTTTCTTAACATAGGACTGCCTAGTTAGGGGGCCCATTTTGCCATTCTGGGCAACCATTTTGGGATGGGGTAACCGAAGTCAGGAACTTTCTCTGCTGAAGGAAAAATGGCATTTCCACCCACAGAGCTGCTTTGTTTGAATGTCTTTGTGCTTTGTTAACCGGAACAGTGATGATGAAGGGAAAGAAAATGACATCCTGAGGGGATTGCTGCATTTATGCTACCAGTGCTGGTGGTAACAACATGTGTTGGCCGGTAGAAAAGAAAGACCTTTATTACTCTGAAGCAGAAACTTGATAGAAGCTAAGGTCCGCTGGTATTTATAGATGTTTCGGTATAGCCTTATAAAATATCGCCAACAATATCCCTGTAGGAAAAACACTTTGTTACAGCAAGTCTCCAGCCCCAATCTCTTTCTTTTCCTAATGAAATATTTCTTTTTGAAGTATCATATTTGATAGTGACACTTTATAGGACTCCTCTCTGAGGTTATAGAAGAAGGAATTTTATTGTCTTTTTTCCTCTGGTATCAGGTTTTACTGATTTGCATCCCAGGAGGCACTGCTATAGAGGGTGCCTGTCACACCCACAAAATACTACATTTTTATTGTTAATTTCGTTTGCATATGTTTGTCATTTTTCTTTTTTTTTTTTCTTTTTTTTGTTTTTTTTTTGTGTGTTTTTTTTTATTTATATATGAAATTTATTGTCAAATTGGTTTCCATACAACACCCAGTGCTCATCCCAAAAGGTGCCCTCCTCAATACCCATCTCCCACCCTCTCCTCCCTCCCACCCCCCATCAACCCTCAGTTTGCTCTCAGTTCTCAACAGTCTCTTATGCTTTGGCTCTCTCCCACTCTAACCTCTTTTTTTTTTTTTCCTTCCCCTCCCCCATGGGTTCCTGTTAAGTTTCTCAGGATCCACATAAGAGTGAAACCATATGGTATCTGTCTTTCTCTGTATGGCTTATTTCACTTAGCATCACACTCTCCAGTTCCATCCACGTTGCTACAAAAGGCCATATTTCATTTTTTCTCATTGCCACGTAGTATTCCATAGTGTATATAAACCACAATTTCTTTATCCATTCATCAGTTGATGGACATTTAGGCTCTTTCCATAATTTGGCTATTGTTGAGAGTGCTGCTATGAACATTGGGGTACAAGTGCCCCTATGCATCAGTACTCCTGTGTCCCTTGGATAAATTCCTAGCAGTGCTATTGCTGGGTCATAGGGTAGGTCTATTTTTAATTTTCTGAGGAACCTCCACACTGCTTTCCAGAGCGGCTGCACCAATTTGCATTCCCACCAACAGTGCAAGAGGGTTCCCGTTTCTCCACATCCTCTCCAGCATCTATAGTCTCCTGATTTGTTCATTTTGGCCACTCTGACTGGTGTGAGGTGATATCTGAGTGTGGTTTTGATTTGTATTTCCCTGATAAGGAGCGATGCTGAACATCTTTTCATGTTGGCCATCCGGATGTCTTCTTTAGAGAAGTGTCTATTCATGTTTTCTGCCCATTTCTTCACTGGGTTATTTGCTTTTCGGGTGTGGAGTTTGGTGAGCTCTTTATAGATTTTGGATACTAGCCCTTTGTCCGATATGTCATTTGCAAATATCTTTTCCCATTCTGTTGGTTGCCTTTTAGTTTTGTTGGTTGTTTCCTTTGCTGTGCAGAAGCTTTTTATCTTCATAAGGTCCCAGTAATTCACTTTTGCTTTTAATTCCCTTGCCTTTGGGGATGTGTCGAGTAAGAGATTGCTACGGCTGAGGTCAGAGAGGTCTTTTCCTGCTTTCTCCTCTAGGGTTTTGATGGTTTCCTGTCTCACATTCAGGTCCTTGATCCATTTTGAGTTTATTTTTGTGAATGGTGTGAGAAAGTGTTCTTTCTGCATGTTGCTGTCCAGTTCTCCCAGCACCATTTGTTAAAGAGACTGTCTTTTTTCCATTGGATGTTCTTTCCTGCTTTGTCAAAGATGAGTTGGCCATACGTTTGTGGGTCTAGTTCTGGGGTTTCTATTCTATTCCATTGGTCTATGTGTCTGTTTTTGTGCCAATACCATGCTGTCTTGATGATGACAGCTTTGTAGTAGAGGCTAAAGTCTGGGATTGTGATGCCTCCTGCTTTGGTCTTCTTCTTCAAAATTACTTTGGCTATTCGGGGCCTTTTGTGGTTCCATATGAATTTTAGGATTGCTTGTTCTAGTTTCGAGAAGAATGCTGGTGCAATTTTGATTGGGATTGCATTAAATGTGTAGATAGCTTTGGGTAGTATTGACATTTTGACAATATTTATTCTTCCAATCCATGAGCAGGGAATGTCTTTCCATTTCTTTAAATCTTCTTCAATTACCTTCATAAGCTTTCTATAGTTTTCAGCATACAGATCCTTTACATCTTTGGTTAGATTTATTCCTAGGTATTTTATGCTTCTTGGTGCAATTGTGAATGGGATCAGTTTCCTTATTTGTCTTTCTGTTGCTTCATTGTTAGTGTATAAGAATGCAACTGATTTCTGTACATTGATTTTGTATCCTGCAACTTTGCTGAATTCATGTATCAGTTCTAGCAGACTTTTGGTGGAGTCTGTCGGATTTTCCATGTATAATATCATGTCATCTGCAAAAAGCGAAAGCTTGACTTCATCTTTGCCAATTTTGATGCCTTTGATTTCCTTTTGTTGTCTGATTGCTGATGCTAGAACTTCCAGCACTATGTTAAACAACAGCGGTGAGAGTGGGCATCCCTGTCGTGTTCCTGATCTCAGGGAAAAAGCTCTCAGTTTTTCCCCGTTGAGGATGATGTTAGCTGTGGGCTTTTCATAAATGGCTTTTATGATCTTTAAGTATGTTCCTTCTATCCCGACTTTCTCAAGGGTTTTTATTAAGAAAGGGTGCTGGATTTTGTCAAAGGCCTTTTCTCCATCGATTGACAGGATCATATGGTTTTTCTCTTTTTTTTTTTTGTTAATGTGATGTATCACGTTGATTGATTTGCGAATGTTGAACCAGCCCTGCATCCCAGGAATGAATCCCACTTGATCATGGTGAATAATTCTTTTTATATGCCGTTGAATTCGATTTGCTAGTATCTTATTGAGAATTTTGGCATCCATATTCATCAGGGATATTGGCCTGTAGTTCTCTTTTTTTACTGGGTCTCTGTCTGGTTTAGGAATCAAAGTAATACTGGCTTCATAGAATGAGTCTGGAAGTTTTCCTTCCCTTTCTATTTCTTGGAATAGCTTGAGAAGGATAGGTATTATCTCTGCTTTAAACGTCTGGTAGAACTCCCCTGGGAAGCCATCTGGTCCTGGACTCTTATTTGTTGGGAGATTTTTGATAACCGATTCAATTTCTTTGCTCGTTATGGGTCTGTTCAAGCTTTCTATTTCCTCCTGATTGAGTTTTGGAAGAGTGTGGGTGTTCAGGAATTTGTCCATTTCTTCCAGGTTGTCCAATTTGTTGGCATATAATTTTTCATAGTATTCCCTGATAATTGCTTGTATTTCTGAGGGATTGGTTGTAATAATTCCATTTTCATTCATGATTTTATCTATTTGGGTCATCTCCCGTTTCTTTTTGAGAAGCCTGGCTAGAGGTTTGTCAATTTTGTTTATTTTTTCAAAAAACCAACTCTTGGTTTCGTTGATCTGCTCTACAGTTTTTTTAGATTCTATATTGTTTATTTCTGCTCTGATCTTTATTATTTCTCTTCTTCTGCTGGGTTTAGGCTGCCTTTGCTGTTCTGCTTCTATTTCCTTTAGGTGTGCTGTTAGATTTTGTATTGGGGATTTTTCTTGTTTCTTGAGATAGGCCTGGATTGCAATGTATTTTCCTCTCAGGACTGCCTTCGCTGCGTCCCAAAGCGTTTGGATTGTTGTATTTTCATTTTCGTTTGTTTCCATATATTTTTTAATTTCTTCTCGAATTGCCTAGTTGACCCACTCATTCGTTAGTAGGGTGTTCTTTAACCTCCATGCTTTTGGAGGTTTTCCAGACTTTTTTCTGTGGTTGATTTCAAGCTTCATAGCATTGTGGTCTGAAAGTATGCATGGTATGATTTCAATTCTTGTAAACTTATGAAGGGCTGTTTTGTGACCCAGTATATGATCTATCTTGGAGTATGTTCCATGTGCACTCGAGAAGAAAGTATATTCTGTTGCTTTGGGATGCAGAGTTCTAAATAGATCTGTCAAGTCCATCTGATCCAATGTCTCATTCAGGGCCCTTGTTTCTTTATTGACCGTGTGTCTAGATGATCTATCCATTTCTGTAAGTGGGGTGTTAAAGTCCCCTGCAATTACCACATTCTTATCAATAAGGTTGCTTGTGTTTATGAGTAATTGTTTTATATATTTGGGCGCTCCGATATTCGGCGCATAGACATTTATAATTGTTAGCTCTTCCTGATGGATAGACCCTGTCACTATTATATAATGTCCTTCTTCATCTCTTGTTACAGCCTTTAATTTAAAGTCTAGTTTGTCTGATATAAGTATGGCTACTCCAGCTTTCTTTTGGCTTCCAGTAGCATGATAAATAGTTCTCCATCCCCTCACTCTCAATCTAAAGGTGCCCTCAGGTCTAAAATGAGTCTCTTGTAGACAGCAAATAGATGGGTCTTGTTTTTTTATCCATTCTGATACCCTGTGTCTTTTGGTTGGCGCATTTAATCCATTTACATTCAGTGTTATTATAGAAAGATATGGGTTTAGAGTCATTGTGATGTCTGTATGTTTTATGCTTGTAGTGATGTCTCTGATACTTTGTCTCACAGGGTCCCCCTTGGGATCTCTTGTAGGGCTGGTTTAGTGGTGACAAATTCCTTCAGTTTTTGTTTGTTTGGGAAGACCTTTATCTCTCCTTCTATTCTAAATGACAGACTTGCTGGATAAAGGATTCTCGGCTGCATATTTTTTCTGTCTAGCACACTGAAAATCTCGTGCCAACTCTTTCTGGCCTGCCAAGTTTCAAAAGAGAGATCAGTCACGAGTCTTATAGGTCTCCCTTTATATGTGAGGGCACGTTTACCCCTTGCTGCTTTCAGAATTTTCTCTTTATCCTTGTATTTTGCCAGTTTCACTATGATATGTCGTGCAGAAGATCGATTCAAGTTACGTCTGAAGGGAGTTCTCTGTGCCTCTTGGATTTCAATGCCTTTTTCCTTCCCCACTTCAGGGAAGTTCTCAGCTATTATTTCTTCAAGTACCCCTTCAGCACCTTTCCCTCTCTCTTCCTCCTCTGGGATACCAATGATGCGTATATTATTTCTTTTTAGTGTATCACTTAGTTCTCTAATTTTCCCCTCATACTCCTGGATTTTTTTATCTCTCTTTTTCTCAGCTTCCTCTTTTTCCATAACTTTATCTTCTAGTTCACCTATTCTCTCCTCTGCCTCTTCAATCCGAGCTGTGGTGGTTTCCATTTTGTTATGCATTTCATTTAAAGCATTTTTCAGCTCCTCGTGACTGTTCCTTAGTCCCTTGATCTCTGTAGCAAGAGATTCTCTGCTGTCAGCTATACTGTTTTCAAGCCCAGCGATTAATTTTATGACTATTATTCTAAATTCACTTTCTGTTATATTATTTAAATCCTTTTTGATCAGCTCATTAGCTGTTGTTATTTCCTGGAGATTCTTCTGAGGGGAATTCTTCCGCTTGGTCATTTTGGATAGTCCCTGGCGTGCTGAGGACCTGCAGGGCACTTCCCCTGTGCTGTGGTGTATAGCTGGAGTTGGTGGCCGGAGCCGCAGTCAGACCTGATGTCTGCCCCCAGCCCACCGCTGGGGCCACAGTCAGACTGGTGCGTGCCTTCTCTTCCCCTCTCCTAGGGGCGGGATTCACTGTGGGGTGGGGTGGCCTGTCTGGGCTACTTGCACACTGCCAGGCTTGTGATGCTGGGGATCTGGCATCTTAGCTGGGGTGGGTAGGCAAGGTGCACAGGGGCAGGAGGGGCAGGCTTAGCTTGCTTCTCCTTAGGTGATCCACTTCAGGAGGGGCCCTGTGGCAGCAGGAGGGAGTCAGATCCGCTGCCGGAGGTTTGGCTCCGCAGAAGCGCAGAGTTGGGTGTTTGCGCGGAGCAAGCAAGTTCCCTGGCAGGAACTGGTTCTCTTTGGGATTTTGGCTGGGGGATGGGCGGGGAAGATGGCGCTGGCGAGCGCCTTTGTTCCCCACCAAACTGAGCTCTGTCATCCGGGGGCTCAGCAGCTTTCCTTCCCTTTGTCTTCCAGCCTTCCCGCTTTCTGAGCAGAGCTGTTAACTTATGACCTCCCAGATGCTAAGTCGCGCTTGCTGTCGGAACACAGTCCGTCAGGCCCCTCCGCTTTTTGCAAGCCAGACTCGGGGGCTCTGCTTGGCCGGCGAGCCGCCCCTCCGCCCCGGCTCCCTCCCGCCAGTCCGTGGAGCGCGCACCGCCTCGCCGCCCTTCCTACCCTCTTCTGTGGGCCTCTCGTCTGCGCTTGGCTCCGGCGACTCCGTTCTGCTAATCCTCTGGTGGTTTTCTGGGTTATTTAGGCAGGTGTAGGTGGAATCTAAGTGATCAGCAGGATGCGCGGTGAGCCCAGCGTCCTCCTACGCCGCCATCTTCCCTCGAACACCCTGTTTGTCATTTTTCTTGAGCTGTCTGCATTTTTTTGCCCATTTTTGTTAGTGTCTGTC
Source organism: Herpailurus yagouaroundi (assembly GCF_014898765.1). NCBI lineage: Eukaryota > Metazoa > Chordata > Mammalia > Carnivora > Felidae > Herpailurus > Herpailurus yagouaroundi. The sequence continues at coordinate 6,546,265 of NW_024412449.1, read as the reverse complement.
TGACAAATTTCTGTCTGCTCTCTCTATATTAAGATATTAAGCTATGTCTCATTGTGATAAATTATTTTTAGGCTTCTCGCAGAATTTTACTTTATTCTCTGACAGTTTGATGTATGGAATTTTTATGTTTAAACTGAGGTTCATGAACTTTTCCTTTGTGGTTTCTTCCATGTTAAATGTTTTTGACGATTTGTTTTTCAAGTTTATTTATTTATTTCGAGTGAGAGAGAAAAAGGGTAAGTCAGGAAGGGCAGAGAGAGAGAGGGAGAGAGAAAAATCCCAAGCAGGCTCCATGCTGTCAACCTACGAACCGAGATCATGACCTGGGCTGAAGTCAGATGCTTAACTGAGCAAAAAACTGTGTTCACATCTTCTCTTAGGGACTTATTTTGGTATGTGGTGAAAGGTAATTTTATTTTTCCAAGAAAAAGCAGCAGTGTGTAATGTATAAGTCAGGCAGACTCCATCACATGGTTGGATCTCATCTTTGTGCAGGGATTTTCTGAGTTGGTCTCCTGAGTCTACTGCCCTTTGAAACTGTAGCTTTATGAAGGTTTCTAATCAGACTATTTTATTGCCTTTCTCCTGTATTCATGGTCAGTGTCAGGTTTATCCTGAATGTGAGAAAGCCTTAGCTTCAAGGTCCTTTACTTGCACCTGAGTGTCTTCTAGTATCTAGAGAGAGTCTAGTCAATGTGCTGGTGTTGCCATGGGTTTCGCAAAATTTTCCTAAGGTGTTTTAACACATCCAGTTTGGGACTGCCAACTCAACTCCAACCTTCCCATTGTCTACATATTGCCTTCTGTCAAATGACGGAGCAGCATGGGCATTTTGGGGACCTGGCTAAGGGGAAGTTGAGTTTTGGGTATCCATTTAGTTTGGATTTGTTGGGATGTGCGTATGTGGTTTGCACTCACTTCATGTTTAGTTGACTAGCTGTCCAATATAAAAATGGCACCAGGATTACTGCTACTTCCCAATGTGCCAGTTTGCCCAGCACTCTGATACAAAGAGGCACAGTTGGAGATCATGTCCCAGTATGAACGTGCACTCTGATATAAAAAGGCAGAGTTGGAGATTGAGTCCCAGTATAAATGTGTCCTTTGGCACTCAGTATCAGAAGTATGGGGTGGTGGAAAAGAAACTTTTCAGATATATAAAACCAGAAGCTATTCTGTGAAAACTTTTTCCAGTTGTTAGATCTGCAAAATCCCAGGCAAGGGATTCAGTTCTCTTGGACACTTAGGGAAAAGAGAAGTTCTGTCTAGGCAGAAATGCACTAACGAAGCTTATACTTCATATGTTCTCCCTCTTTCACGGGGAAGGCATATCTGATAACTTGTTACATCGTTTTAACTGCGATTTGGAAAGATGTTTTGGAACATGTCAGTAAAGCAAGGGATTTGGCTGTGTCTGAAAGGTACCTTCTCTGTCCTCTCTAAATGACTTAAAAGTTTGTTCAGCTAAGGCCCTGGGCGACCCCGGAACTGAGAGAACCTGGGGTGGGGGCAGGGCTGGGAAGGGGGAAGAAGGTGAAGAAGAATCAGGGTCTGCTACTGTGAGAACAACCCAGGGGTGGGAGGGTGGAGACCATTTACAAAGAGGGACATGGGAATTCTGCTGAAGACAAGCACCAGATGTTTAGAAGGTTCTGAACATGTGTGCAAGACCGAGATTTTCAAATTATCTCAAAAACACTTATTTTTCCTTCAGAGCTGAAATATTCCTCTGGTATATCGAATACCCATTTTTACCAATTTCCAGAAACCAGAAAAGGAATGCAATAAAAAACTAATAGAATGTGAAATAAAAGTGATAAAATGCACATTTGAAATTGAAAGTATTCTCACATTAACAATAAACAACAACAAAATTCCAGATCATACCAAAAGCGGTAATTCGTTGAAAGCAAAAGATAAATTCCAAACAAAATCCGTGAACAGTTTCCTAGATTATTGTTCCTATAAAGTGAGTCATATGAGCACACTGGAAAACTGAAAATTTCTTGATTTTTATGGGATGGAATATATCGACAAAGGTAACAAACTCATAAAGGAATTAATAAAAATATGTCTAGATTTCATAATGGTTTTCAGTTTCATTAAATTTATAATTTTTCTGTGATTTCTCATCCTAAATGAGAATTGGTCCCCAATTCCATACTCAAATTTTGTACTTTTCTTAGAGGGCCCCCCAAATTTTGTAAGTTCTAGGTCTCACAAAACCTGGATCTATACCTACTCGTGTCCCATTACAATCCAGGTTCCAGACTCCCAGTTGTCTGGCATTTACCCCAAGGCACCTAGAATCACATTTTCATTTTCTTGTCATTCTGGTCTTCTAACTCTTTCACTTTAAGAATAACTCAGCCAGGCATTCAAATATATATATATATATATATATTTTTTTTTTTTTTTTTTTTTAACCAGTGTGTTGGGGGTACTTTTCTGAAAGGAACCTTATAGGCTCTCCAGTTTTCTACATTCCATAAATCCTGCTTCGTTTTTTCCCAATGAACATAAGAGTCACTTTGTCAACCTCCCTCGCCCCAGACTCCATTGAGGTTTTGAGTGTACCATTATAGTCACACTTTAAATGAAAAATTAATGTCTTTAAGAACTGATGGCTTTGTAATACCCAGTCATCCTGTCTAGGAACACGAGCTAGCTCTTCATTTATTCATGACTCGATGCTGCTCAGTTGAGTGTTACAGTCGCCACCTCTCCCTGCACTGCCCCCCGGCGGCCCCCCCCCCCCAGCACACAACACATACACATTGCTTGTAAAAGCAACTCCTGGACATTTTAGCATTCTGGTTGCTATAAGTGGGACTTTTAAATTACCTTAAGAGAAATGTTAGTATCTGTGCTACGAATTTTGTAAGTCCCATAAATACTATGTATGTGTCTTATAAGTAGCCACCTTACTGAGTTCTCTTAGATTTTCCAGGTAGGCAGTTACCTCATCTGAGAAGAGTGGCTTGCTTTTCCTTCTACTTTGTATCCTCCTTTCTCTCTCTTCCTGAACTGGCTGCACTCTCAGACCAGTGTGATTAGTCTTGATTAAAAACATTATTTTTATTGACTTTAATGTGAATGTCCCTAGTGTTTCAGTAAGAAAGGATTAGTTGTTTAGAAGTTGTTTTTAATTATTTTTTTTAATGTTAGAGAACTGACCCCCTTCTCCTAGTTTTCTATACATTTCCCTAAAAACACTGTTGATCCACAAAAATCTTGTCAATAACATGATTGGTTGTAGATCGTCCTCCAAATGGAGCTTGACTCTGGGCTTGTGGCACACGGTGCCCAGTAAGTGGACGGATGGCGCGTAAACACAGCCTCCCGGGGATCGCAGAACTGGCCCCTGCTGACAGTCACTGCAGACTCGAAATTCAGACCAGGTGTTATCAAAGGAAACTCTAGAGTCTACCGCAAATGAGAATTATAGTGGAATTTTGTACAACTAGACCCCATGTTGGGATGGTTTAAAACCTAGTTCCCTTTTTTATGTGGCTCCATTGTGTTCAGATGCAGCCTCCGGCTCTCCCACTAACAGGGACATGTTGTCTTCCTGCTTCCCAGTGACGCCAGTGCCCCCTTTGCCCAGTGGAGCACAGAGCGTGTGTGTGCGTGGCTGGAGGACTTCGGCCTGGGTCAGTACGTGATCTTTGCCAGGCAGTGGGTGACTTCTGGCCACACTTTACTGTCAGCTACCCCTCAGGACATGGAAAAGGTAAGGGCTGAGCCCTGGGAAGGAGGTTCCCATTTCTCCTCAAACCAATGTCTGGGGAGGTGAGGCCCCCACTTCCCTATCCCCTGCCCTTACACACACACACACGAGGTGGGTGGAAGAGGCTGAGAATTCCTCTGTCACTGCAGGTTGATCCCCTGCACTGTGCAGGGGTCCCCAGGTGGACTTCCATGACGCCCTCTGAGGGTCAAACTGCCAGCTGGAATTTCATATCTGTCTTCATCTTTCAATTTCAGGAGTTAGGAATTAAGCAACCTCTGCACCGGAAGAAGCTGGTTTTAGCAGTGAAAGCCATCAACACCAAGCAGGAGGAGAAGTCCGCACTGCTCGACCACATCTGGGTGACACGTAAGGACAGGCAGTATATGTAATATGTTTCCAGCAGCTCCTAAGGGTAAAAAAGCATTTCCCTGGGAGTATGTGGCTCACAGACTGCAGTCTACTTGGGAAAGGCACGTAGATTACTAAACCTTATGGGGAATACAGCTGCACTTCAAGATGATGATTTGTTGCTTTTTATTTATTTATTTGCATGTATAGTCTCCCATTCTTGGGAGCCCTAACACACCCATTTCTTCTGGTTTCTGTAGGTTGGCTTGATGATATTGGCTTACCCCAATACAAAGATCAATTTCATGAATCCAGAGTTGATGGGCGAATGCTACAATATCTGACTGTGGTGAGGATTTTCCCTTTCAGTGTTTCAGTTGTCCCTGCAAGCACTCAGCGCAGGTATCCCCACAGCAGTTATTTTAAACCTGATTCCACCTCCTCCCTCATATTCTTAGGGTCTTTAAATAGTATTGTTCATCACAGAAGAGGTCGGAAGTAGCAGAGTTATGAACACCATGCTACGAAAAGCTGCTGTGTCCACATGCCCCTTCCTGAGATGTGGTAGACTTGTCTGTGTGTGGTCTGGGAAGGAAACTGAAGGATCTTAGTCACTTTGGAAACTCGGGTTTATTAACCAAAACATTTCTCTTCCAGAATGATCTCCTCTTCTTAAAAGTCACGAGCCAACTACATCATCTCAGCATCAAGTGTGCCATTCATGTGCTACATGTAAATAAGTTCAACCCCCACTGCCTACACCGGCGGCCAGCTGACGAGGTAAGGGTAGGACAGTACCTATCCCGGTAACCCTGAGTCAGGACACGTGCACGATTGGGTGTGAGAAAACAAGAATGACCTCAGCGCAACATGGCTGCCTTTCGGACCAGGGCGCTTAGGATTCTTCCCTTTGCTAGTGCCACATGGTGCCCCAAACACCCGTTGCTTGCATTTTGTGTCCCACAACGGACATTAGACCTCCATGCTCCCACCGCTCTTGGGGGGACACATGCTCAGGGCCAGAGGCGATAACAGCAAGTCTTTCAAAGCCATTGCAGTGATCAAAGATGATGAGCAAGTGGAGCAAAGGAGAAGGAGGGGAAAGCAAAACAGACAGATGGGGTCAAAGTAGACGGAGGAGAAAAGGAACCAGACGTTTCAGAACAGATCCCCCTACTTGCAGATATGAAATTAACTGACCTCCAATCCAGGTGCACAGGGGATCCCTGCGCAGGTTTTGCTAGAGCAGAAGTCATGTAGGTAAACACAGCAACCCTCATTCTGGAGAAGTGCCTGATAATGTTCTATGTAACTCAGAGCGCTTGTTGGGCCCTGTCTGCTATATTCCTAGGATCTAGTATAACCCTGCTGTAAGATTAACTCTGCTTCCTGAGGGATTAGAAACTCCTTCCCCTACCTTCCATTTCATTTTTGTCAAATACAAATATGTTTTGGATGCCTTCTGTGTGTCAGGCACGGTGCTGGACATTCTGAAGACCAAGATGCCACTTAGGTATAAGCGTCTTAATGTGTGTTCCCCTAAAACATTTGGCCACGCCATGGAGATCTTTTGTCTGTAAAACACTTGGCTCGTAAATGATAGTCCTCTTTAAAGTTTTGTTGAATTACTGAATGAATGACTCCATGCCTTCATTTACTGGTCCCAGTGTTAACCAGATGATTAGGGAGTCTCAGGATTCTGTGCCATCAGATATTTCAGTGTAGAAGGGCTTGCAAGATTCTGTGAGAGCTCTACTACTTGGAAACTGGGAAGGCTCTCGGATGGCTGGGATGGCTGCCTGGGTCTCTGGGCATGAGGGCTGCCTTCTGGTCAGGCATCTGAGGCAGGCTTATTCGCAGGGGCTGGCCCCCAGAGAAGACCACAGGTAGGACCTATTAGACCTAACTTTTTCACTCTCCTTCTCCCTCTCACAGAGTAACCTTTCTCCTTCAGAAGTTGTACAGTGGTCTAACCACAGGGTGATGGAGTGGTTGCGATCTGTGGACCTGGCGGAGTACGCGCCCAATCTTCGTGGGAGTGGTGTCCATGGAGGCCTCATTGTGAGTGGCTCTTTAGCCTGCTTTGGCATAAACTGGGCTATTCAGAAACTTATTTCTCAATGGCCAGACATAAATCCTAGTAAAAAAATATTGGTAGTTCATCTGAAGCCCTTGCTTGCATCAATTGAAATCTCAAAATATTTGATAATTTGCAATTGGGAATTAACATACCTCATGGAAACAGGATGGTTTCTGGAAGAACTTCCGTAGCAATAGACCCAGAGGATTCCCAGGACAAATGGGTTGCATGTCAGACTGCACCTGGAGTGATGCAGTGGCTGGGGAAGTAGGGGCCGGCCACCGAAATGTAACTTCCTGCTTGCCACGATATGATCATGATGGTCACTCAGATCTGTCAAGTGGTAAAGCCAGTGGAGAAATGAAGGGATGGTTCAGAGGTCAGAGTGGACCCTGGGAGACCATCTTATCCAAAGAGTCACAGCTCTCTGCTGGCCTGTGAAAATGAGGTTGTCAGTCAACAAATGTGGTAGCCAGGCCATGTGCCAGGAAAAGAGAGGGGAGTGGGATACAGGACAAGTGGATAAGCTTCAGCCCTTGCTCTGGAGGCACCCCTGGGCCCACGGAGGCCTGTTTCTCACTGCCACCACCTGGAGCCATCTGTGGTCCTCACTGCGTGGCTCTGTCTGTGCTTTCTTCTTAGATCCTAGAGCCCCGCTTCACTGGGGACACCCTGGCTATGCTTCTCAATATTCCACCGCAGAAGACGCTCCTCAGACGTCACCTAACCACCAAATTCAATGCCCTGATTGGTCCTGAGGCTGAACAGGAAAAGCGAGAGAAAATGGCCTCCCCGGCTTACACACCACTGACCACCACAGCCAAAGTCCGGGTGAGTTGCCAGACCCTCTCTGGGGTGGTCACAGGGGCCCGCCTTCTAGCACCCATGTTGTACTGAGTTTGGCCCAGTGCCTGGAGCCAGACCAGCGTGTGCCACCTGGACGAGGAGGCTCTCTCGGGTCCTGCCCCGAGAGCTCGGTCTCCTTGTCCGTGTTTGTTAGGCCAGTTCCCTGCCATACCTGGGTCCAAGGAAGAGAGTACAATTTTCTTTGCACAGACACCATGTCCAGGAAGCATCTCCTCAGGCAGCTGGCACTTGTCCTCTACCCCAATGCCACCTTGACTCATCTTACAAGTAGATGAGTTCATGATTCTGAGTTCCCTTCAGTCAGGCTCATCTGTGTGCCATGGGGTCTGAGAACTGTCCTGGGGCACCTGGATGGCTCCGTCAGTTAAGCATCTGACTTTGGCTCGGGTCATGATCTGACAGTTCATGGGTTTGAGCCCCGTATCGGGCTCTCTGCTGTCAGCACAGAGCCTGCTTCAGATCCTCTGTCCCCTTCCCTCTCTTCCCCTCCCTGCCACCAAATAAATAAAAACATTAAAAAAGAAGAACAACAGCTGTCCTGCCAACACAGGGAGCGCTCCTGTTCACAACTGGCCGTGATTGCCTGTGCTGTGGAGGTGGCCGACACACAGCGGCCCAGGGGGCCGGAGATTATACAGGCACCAGCACCACTCACTGGGGTCTCTGAATCTCACAAAGCCCGTTAGAAACTGCCTGAGCCGCACTGTCCTCAGACCGTGTCCTTCTTAGGCTGCAGACCCACAGACAGAATCTCTGGAGGCCAGGCTGGCCCTGTCCCCAGCAGCATGGTGATGCCTAGGTTTAGCTACAAGTCATGCACAGACCTCCTTCCCCAAGGGAGCAGGACCAGAAGTGTGTCTGGGGGATACCAGCAGAAGTAGCGCTGGGTGAAGCTAGAGCAAGCAGGAAGGGCCACTGGGGCTCTCCAGCATGGCCTCCCCAGGGCAGGGGGCGCTGCGAGCAGCTGATGCAGCAGCTGTGTGAGACGGGTCCTCCGCCTCAGCACCCTCTAGAAGCTCCTAGGCGCCTCCCCACCCCCGGGGGGGAAGTAGAATGTCACTCATGGGACAGCAGGACCTGGGTTTGTCGCACACAGTCTTGAAGGAGCAAGATTCTCCTTCCTCGTTCGAGATTATTTATCTGTTGCCTGTCCCTAGCCGGGAGCTCTATTTTGTTGAGAATTTTTCTAGAAGTAGTTTGCCTCATTCCTTTCCTCATGGGCCAGCTCTTAATCATATTGTGAGTCCTGTCTGCACACTGACTTGATAATCTCTCATTTGTTGTGTTTTAGCCAAGAAAACTGGGATTTTCACATTTTGGAAACATAAGAAAAAAGAAATTTGATGAATCGACAGACTACATTTGCCCAATGGAGCCCAGCGACAGTGCTGGTGACAGTCACAGGGTCTACAGTGGCTACCGGGCCCTCAGCCCCCTCGATGCCCCTGAACTGGATGGGCTGGACCAGGTGGGACAGATTAGCTGATGGCCTTGTTACCTGTCTTCTCTGTGCACCCGAGAACTTCACAGTAACACTGTGTGTGTCACCATATAACTGCACCTCACCCCCTGCACCTGTGCATGCCTTGCAGAGAACATTCCAGCTGTTGTGTACCCCAGGCCAGTGTCTTTGAACTCTGAGGGTGGCCAGGGTACAGAGTTGCACTTTTGCTAAGGGGCCAGGCTTTGGGGACTGTTGCCAGAGGTGGACTCGGGAGGAAAGACACAAAGATGCTTGTATATTTTTGTAATTCTTAATGGCCATGTTCAGCACCGGTGGAAACACACGAACTTGGACACTGGTCCAGAGGTCATGGATGATTCCCAGAGGCTTGGCTCTCGGGCCCTCCACTGTGCTTCCAGTTGAGGGGCGATCTCAAGTGCCTTAGGCCTGTGGCCACAGAGTCTTGGCTGAGACCCAAGGGATAGCAGCAGGGATTTCTGCCACAGTGATGGTGTAACTGTGTTGTGCCTTAATACAGACGTGGTCGCTTCTTTCTGGTAATAAAAACAATATTTATGTAGAAAGCAAACAGGGCCGTGTAGCTCTAACCTCACTGGGGGATGAGAGCTGGGCACAGCTGGAGAGGGAGTGCTGTGTACGGCATGGCCTGAGAGCTGGTGGCACCGTGCCAGTCCTTGGCCAGGTGCACTCGGCCTTTGCCAAGTGTCATGGACAAGGGGGCTGGAGCAAGGAGGGACCCCGTATTCTTCAGAGGGGTCCGTGGCCTCTTCACTTCAGGCTCCACCCACCTCCTTCTATGAAGCCATGGAAAGCCTCGTGCTGACTGTAGGTCACATCTGTCATGCAGACCCCAAAGTTGGTTTCTGTTTCAGAGGCATGAGCCACCTGGGGGGAGTGGGGGGAGACAAGAAAGTGGCCTCGCTGATAACAGCCTCTTTTCTTTTGTGTGGTTTGTCAGATTCTCTGTTATTGGCCTGGCTGGGCCCATAACCAGCGTGGGGGTTGGTCTGTCTGTTGGCAGAAATGGAACAGTCCTGTCCTCCTGATTTAGAGTCTGGCTAACTGATAATGGCTCTTCCAGATGGGCCTTGTCTGGACGGGGACTGAGGGAAAGACACATCTTGCCAGTCTGGATTCCTGCTCATGAGATTCCAGTTTGCCCTGGGGCAGGTCTTGGCCCTGCCGGGTGCCCTGGACCTCGTCTGCAGAATAACAGTGGCATCGTAACTGTCTGGCGGCAGGGGCAGGGCTTGGCGGCCCCACTGAGGGCACTCTGCTTCTGTCCCAGATGGAGACAATGCCAAGATTTGCTTCTGAAACTACCAGCAGCCCCAGGGATGGCCGATGACCACAGGCCATGACCTCCTGCCGCCGTCCCCCCGCCCCCCTCACTGAAGTCAACCAGTGAGAACTGGACAAACTCTCCAGCTGGCATGGCTGGTGCTTGATCCCAGTACCCAGGACACTAAATGACAGGTGCTCCTTAGGGCGGGTACCTGGACCTTGCTGTCATAGAGCCCCAGGGCAGGCTTGGGCCCTTTTTTCCTGTAGTCTTCTGGTGAGAGAATCTCTGCATGTGCCTGTTCGCAAACCCCACATGGAATTAGATCACTAGATCTCTGTGCAGCCTCAGGCAAGGCCTGTATCCCTTTGTGGGCCTCAATTTTCCCACCTAGAAAATAAAGGGTTGTACTTAAATCCCTCAGAGGATGCTTCTAGATCTACGGTGTCTAACTAGGCTTAAGGAAGGAGCAGACCAGCATTACCTGAGGAGGAGGGGTCGAGGGAGGCCCCTGGTAGTGAGGAAGGTCTATGAGCAGCTCCCTGAAGGTGCCCACCTGTACCTGTCCAGGGTCCTATTGGCACCGGAAATTGTGGTTGTATTCGGCATCCCGAGGCCTTCATCCCTGCCGCTCCCTGCTCCTGGAGCTAGCTGGAGCACTGAGCGTGTGCGGAAGGGAAGGGCTGCTTCTCACAGGCCATCTGTGCCCTCTTCCCGTGTGCCCCCAGTGCCGGTGCTGGCGTGGCCCAAAGGAGTGTGTGCGCACGGCTGTGTGGGAGACCAGAAGCCCTGCCCTTCCCAGGGACAGAAACAGCATGTGCTCTGCCCACCTGCCACTCCTCAGGCCTGGCCCCCTCCTCGCCCACTCCCCCAGGACAGGACTTGCATGCCATCTCTGTGAATCACAAGCTGAGTCCACGTGTGTTGACCAGGCTGCCGCCCATTTTACAGATGGCGCCTTCGGAAGGCACTGTGACGCAGATAGGGCTCCTCTCCCAAGACATTCACCGTCTCACGGTAGGATTCTGACCCCTCTCTCCACAGCAGGACAGGTGCCGGGGTGGCCCCTTGAGTTTGGTACAGTGGTGCACAAGGCCTGAGACCCCCACCCCACCCTGAACCTGTATCATCAGTGCCTCTGCCAGGAATCCGCAGGATGGTGCTAGGCATGGTGGCCTGAGCTGGAGCCAGCTCTGTGGTAGAAAGCAGCCCAGAAGCTTCTCCATGGGCCTGCTGCTGGGCCTTGAGCTGGGCCTTGAGTTGCTAGGGGCACTGAGACAGGTCCTGGGCCCTGAGCTGAAACCAGCTGAAGTGTGCCGGGTCTCAGTCGTCTTCCCAGGCTCAGGGCTGGTGAGGAAACCACAGTGCTCGGCAGTTCTGGGTCACCTGCCTATCAGCCTGGTGCCCGGGCCTCATCTCAGACCTGCTAGACACTGTTCTGCCCTCTCTACCCTCGACACATGTATTTCCTGTCAGGCTTCTGACTTTGTGGATATCATGGGCATGTGGACATGTCCTGATGTGCCTCATGAGGACAGGCTGTATCACAGGGAGGCAGCATGGTGTTGGGGAGGAGCGAGCCACTTTGGAGTGAGGCCAATTTGGTTCAAGGCCCTGCTTTGCCTCCTACTAACTCTGGAACCTCAGGCAAGGCATTCTCTCTCCACACCCCAGCTTAGTTATCTGTAAAGCAGAGCTCATAATATCCTCTTTGTAGGCAGGCTAGAGCTGGCAGTAAAAGACCATCCACAGCGAAGATTCACATTTTTGAGGCCCTGTACCTTCAACTGCCCATTAGTCCCTGGATGGTCCCATCACTGAGCCCACTGGTGTATCATCTGTCCATGTTGAGGCTCCTGTCACTGTCCTTCACTTATCTATCGAGGCACATTAAGAAGGCTGTATCCAAGGGCAAGACTGAAGTAGAGGGGGAGGCAGGGTGATCTCCGTGAATCCAAATGGGACCGTTTTTATTTAACTTTTTTTTTTTTTTTTTTGGCTCATACGCTGAAATGAATGCACCCAACCTTGCCCTCATTACCACTAGTAGGCCTTTGGTGGTCTTGAAATAGCAATTTTACCTCTAAGGTATGAGCAACGCATATTCTTGATAGTGCTGTCTGTTCTGATTCGATATGTGGGGGTCCTGGATCTCATGAACTTAGAGGGTGCTAGTGTCAGATGGGACCACACCAATGTGTCCCACTGCTTCCCATGTAGCTGCCACAGGGCAGCCCTGACCAAAACCCTGTTCAACTACCCCTTGGGCCCGTGTCCTTTCAGACTATGCTGAGCCAGGACCAGCTGCTGAACGACTCTCGCCTGGCGGCTCCCAACCCTGAGGACTGGAGATGACTTTCTTCATGGCCAAGAGGCCAGAGAGGCACGTGTGGGGGCCCCAAGTCTCTGCTCCAAGGGGGGCTGGCACAGCCACCCGCAGAGTCCAGACGGGCTGGCAGGACATCTTGGAACGTGGGTGCTGACAGGAGCGAGCAGAGTGGTGAACAGATGTCAGGGGGTGGGCCCAGGGGGCCCCGTGTTTTCAACTGTACTGTGCTCTTCACCACAGCTTTTATACCTTTTGTACTTTTATACGTGGACTGCACCCCACTTCTGTGGGGAGGGCAGTGAGACATCAGCACAGACTCGATTCAATGGCTCACGCTCTTCCCTGAGACAGTTGGGAGGTTCTTACACCAAAGGGAAAGGGCAATGAGTTCATAAAAGCTCTGCTGTTAAGAAAATCCTGAAAACAATGTTCTGGCTGTACTGGAGTGGCTGGAATGAAAGGGGGCCACTCCTGGGCTGCTTCCACACACAGGGAGTACTTCATCCACAGGAACCTGGCCAGGGCATTGGTGTTCAGGGTGACTGCAGGGAAGGAGCGATGGGGCTCTCTTCCCACTGCCCCAACTGCCCTCATCCTACCCTCCTCTGCGACAGAGGTTGTCAGTGCTGGGCCTCCTCCAGAGCAGAGGCCCCTCTAACACGTGCAGGCACTCAAGCTCACCCTAGCTGACAGGCAGCACAGGCTCCAAAGTGCGGTTGTCTGATCAAATGGCTCCCCCCAGTGGACAGTGCTTGCTTACCCCAAACCGACGGTTCCAACGCCACTCGCCATCTTCCCAGAGCAGCCTGTTCCCCTGGGGTGTCTCCTACCTCACCCCACGTGCCCCAGCCATACTGTCCCGCCCAAACGGTCTCCCCACTTGGCAGAGCCCCGTCCTCTTCCTCCCTGTGGTGGCTTGGGCCTCCTCTCTCCTCTGATTTCCAAAGCTGGTCTCCTCCTTGGTCCATCACCTTCCCAATTGGTCCCTCCAAAGGTTCTCTACCTTACCCCCAGAGTGGCCTTCCCAAAGCACTGTTTTGATCCTGTTACCTTTATGCTAAGAACACCTCAGTTCCAGAAGCCAGAGTAGAGTTCCAAAGCCTTTGCTAGCACCCAAGGCCGTTCAGAAGCCACTCTGTAGCCTGTGTCTCTGCGTTTCCCCCACCGTGGGACCTACTTTTCCCCCGTGGTCCCCTTCACAAGACCCAGCATGACACCACTTCTTTCAGGAAGCCTTCACTGATGTGTTGGTTAGAGGTCCCTGTGTCCCACTGTGTAGTCTGCCCTTGAGCCCGAGCCCTTCCTGGCTCACCCTGAAGTACTGTGTCTTCCTTTCCATAGCCTCTCAGCACAAACTCACCAAGCAACCTGCTACGCGTGGGCTCCTGTACAGACCGGAATAAGAGCCAATGCTGGTCCTTAGACTGCTTAGGGGCTCCATGCTGCCAAGTTCCCCATCCACCCACCCCTTCATATGTGCGGGTTAAGCATGTTCCATGCCAGGCTAAGAAGGGCTACAGATACAGACAGGCATGAATGTCAAGGTCCTTGTCTGAGGGTGCTGATGGTCTAGTGGGGGGTGCACATCTGTTTCAAACAGGTGTGTGCTGAAAGTTACAGAGGCTCCAGTAGAAGTCTCTACAGCCTGAAAGAACAAGGTGTCCTTTTTAATGGAGAGCTGGGGGAGGGGACTGAAAATGACTTGGATTTCAGAGATGAATCAGGTTCCCCAAGGGTGCCAGAGGGGAAAGGCATTCCAGGCAGATGGACGTGGAACATGCCAGCACATCCCAGGAAGTGCCCAAAGTTGCTAAAACCAGAGAACAGTTTCTCAACCTCTGCGCTGCTGTCACTTAGGGCTGAATAATTTGTCGTGATGGGGGCTGGTTTGTGTGTTGTAGGAGGTTTCACGGCATCCTCTACCCCTGTCTGGCAACAGCATGCCGCCTCTGGTTGTGACAACCGAAAATGTCTCCAGACTTTGCCAAATGTTCTGTGGGGGGGCAAAACTGCCCCCTAGCTGAGAGCCACTGGGCCACAGAATGGGGTAAAAGTGGGAGGCCCAGGGAAGGAAAAATCTGGTGAAGTCAGCTGGAGTCAGATCAGGAAAGGCCCTGTGAGCCAGGTCCCTGTGATTTATCCTGGAGACACAGGTGGCCAGATGGGGACTAGTGAAAGCAGGGACAAGCATGGGAAGATGTGTGTTAGAGAAAAATATCTGCGAGTAGGCTCTTCCTCACCCTACAGCGCCTGGCAGAGTATCTTTCCCCAAGTAGGGGATTCGCTGAGGGGGCGCTGAACACACAAATGAGTGAGGGCTCACCGCCCCCCCAGCCCCGCCACCGTGGCGCCCCTACTGGCCCTCAGGGGATCATCCCTGTAGGCAGGGCATAGCTGCATAGTGAGATCTCTAGAGCCGTTTTCCTTTGTCCTGTACCCACCCCCACCCGCCCCCCGCCCCGTCCCCCCCCCCCCCCACACACACACATGGTGACACCAGGTTGCAGTAACACTACCATCCAGTTTCTGTAGAAAGGCAATGTCTTGGATTAAACACAGCCGGGTCTGAAGCCCACCCCTGCCACCTCCTGTTGGAATGACCTGGGGGCAATAACTTCATCTTGGAGCCTCAGTTTTCTCCTCTGTAACTTGGAGAATAACTCCCCCCGTAGAATCTCTGGATTGTTATGAGAATGATGAGAAGTAAAGTGCAGAAAGGTTCTACCCACTCAGAGTAACAGAGGAGCATATCAGGCTGGCCAGGAACAGCAGAGGCCATCGTGGTCACTTGTATGATTTGGGTTTAGCAACGTGAAGGATTTAAGGAATAGCTCCTGGAGCCTACTCTTGTTTGCAAATTCAGAAGCTGCTATATTAACCACCCTGGGCACCATACTGGGATGCTAGGAAAACCACAGCCCTGGCCTGTGTTTGTTGCATAAAGCCCAGGAGTCCAGCATTCCTGGAGCCTGCCTACCCTGTGGATTTACTACTACCCTAATACATTTGAACATCATTCCCACTTCAAGGGTCTGCCACAAAGGAAGGAAGGATGCACGTGGAGGGTGCCTAGGCCCTCCAGTAGGTCTGGCCTTAAACACAGAACACTCTGAAGAGGGGTGTTCAGGAGACAGATTGGAAGCTGACGTGACCCCACTTGGATTCTTCTGGAATTCTGCCCCTGCACTTTCGCCAGTCCTGACCTCCTTGGGACAGAGAACAGTTCACATGTAGGGCTGGCCAAGGCCTTCTAACCTTCTAAAACTGCCTAGCAGGTGTCCCACAAGCCCCATCTCATGAGCTGTCTGCTTTGGACTGAAGCTTATCTCACTAAACTATGGGAAAAGCTACGAATTGAGCCTCCCAAGCAAGGCGGTCTCAGAAACCAGTTTATCTCCAACCCTGTGAATGCTGCTTTGTAGGCCCACACCCAGAAAAAGAGCGATGTGCCCAAGGGTGCATTACAGGCATTTGTGAACACACGCCACTTTAATGTGCTGAGGCAGAGCTCACTCTGAAACAGAGGAAAGGGACCAGGCAGATTTGCTAAGAGCAAGGGAGGTATTAGTAAGTGAAAATCATGTCCTTGGTATAACCCAGTTTCTCCAGATTAGGGTGAGCGGCTGTCTGGATCAGGGGCAGGGGTCCACACACCAGGATGAACGTGGACTGCCCGGGAGGAGGGAGGTGCTCCTTGATCATGTTGGCGGTGATGTAGCCTGAGCTGTACTTCCAGCCTGAGATGAAGCAGAAGTAGAAAAAATCTGTGGGGGTGCCAGGTAGAGTCCCTGACCCCAAGCCTCCTGCCTGGCCTCCCTAGAGAAGGAACCCAGGCTGCTCTCCAAGACTTAGAAGCCTGCGTTGCTGTTCTCTGCAGTGAAGCTGCAAAGTCAAGGACCTGGTAGGCTCAGGCAGCCTTCAGAAGTGTCCACCCCCAGATCCCAGGCTCACTGCTGGGACTCTGAGGCCCCCAGCAGGTGTCTGATGCTGCCGGCACTGTCAGGGATGGAGAACACAATAGTGGGGTGTGGTCTGAGTCACGGCAGAGATCTGGGGCCGCGATCTGGGGCCGTACAGACTGAGGTTTGCGGCTCAGTTGGGGGCGCCCTCTGCTGGGCAGTGAGCTATATGACAAGGCACGTGCAGTTCAGCGCAGCAGGAGAGTGACAGCCACGGATGGTGGGCTGTGCGTGGTGGTAGCCACGTGCTGGCTAGGGTCGCAGCAGCTGGCTGGGGCTTAGCACGTGATGACTGCTATCCAGGAGAGGCCGGGTGGTAAGGGAGAAGGGGTCACTGGCCCTATTAGATGCCACGTGTGTGCTATCTCTGTGGGATGCTGTATCAAGTGTAGCATGGAGTGGGTGTTCAGACTGACCCAGTGACTCAGTGTCCCTCTGAGTCCCTCCTGAGGTTCAGTGCGTATATGGACTGCTGCTGAGATATCACACACATGCCCTTGAGTGCTCTCACAAACAGGTCATCCCAAATCCTCTCTCCCTCAAATCCCTCCATTTCCCATGCAGAGACAGAGCTGAAGGTCTCAGCCCTCGAGCACAGATCCAAAAACCAAACCCAGGGACCAGTTCCTGAGGTGGGTCAAGGGTTGGAGCTAACCCACAGTGGGGACAATGGGGATCGTACCAACAGGAGGCCTGTCCAGGGTGTACCACAGGCTGAACTGTTCCGGGTTAGTTCTGGCAACTTCTTCAAGCTCTTTTCTCACCAAGATATCCTCCTCTGTCTAGAAAATAAGGAACGTGAGCAAAGCCCCTCCAGGGACATCCTGCTTGTCCCCCACACTGGGCACACGGGTCAGCACACGTCTGCCCAAGCTGCCACTGCTCTAGTTGGATGCTGTCACCACGGCTCCTGGGGCAAATGAAGGTTCTGCGGCACTTCCTGCACTACCAACCCTCTCTCCTGGGTGGAGGAGGTGGGCTGTGCGGCAGAGGCGGTGACTGTCCTCAGCTGGAAGGACACGGCTGAGCACAGGTGCACAGGCTGGGTGGCCTCGTTCTGACGGCCCAGCCCCTCACCCCCATCCACGCTGAGCACCAGGCTATCCTGCCGGGCTGGACCGAGCTTAGTGTGGGCCCAGGACCTCTCGCAGGGAGTGCAAGGGGCGAAGGCCGTAATACGGAAAGAAGATCGCACCTAACACCACAGCACTGGAGAGCTACGGGACAGGAAAGCAAAGGCTGGAGCTTCATCTGGGGAAAGGGAGCCAAAGCCACGAGAAACCTGTGCCAGGCCCAGAGGTACCACACAGAGGACCTGGATCTCAAGACTCTTCACAGTTCCTGCACCAGCAATCCTACTCCTGGGATTCTGTTTAAGAAAATAATCTAAAAGGCATCAAGCCTAGGCTATATTGTTCATCACTCTATACGTTACAACTGGGAAAACTGAAAACAATCTGAAGGCAGAAGATGTAGTAAATTATGGTGCAACTTGGTACAGACTGATGAAAATATGTACAAAGAGTTTTGACGAGAAGAAAGTGCCTGTGTGGTAATGCTGGGTGAAAAAACAAAACTGTGTTATAGATGTAATTGCAAATATATGGCATGTATAGAAAAAAAAAGTCATATTTATTTTTGTATTTTCTGAAATTTCTACTGAGGGCATCTATGACTTTATACTCAGAAAACCAGAATTACATATTAAGAAAGGAAGGAAAGCTTAGTACGTAAAGTGGCTGGGGGAAGAGTTAAAAACAAAAACAAAAAAACAACCGAAAAACCAGGCCCCCTCCCCCAAGGCCGCAGGCACCCCAGCAGCAAGAGAGCTCAGTCGGGGGGAGGTATGAAGGCAGAGGCCCCGCTCAGCAAACATTCCATCCCACCCCTGCAAGCTCAGGGCTGATTCGGCAGAGCTGACCTGGTTGGCAAAGATGAGGGACATCCTGGTCCTGTCGTCGGGGTTCTTGGTGATGTGACGAATGAGCTGCAGCATGGGCGTAATCCCTGGAATAGTAGCAGGTGGGACACAGCTAGCCGCTCGCTCTCCCTCTCTGCTGCCCACAGTCCCTGGTCTGCAGCCCCTTAACAGTCTTCCTTAGCCGCAATCCTACTTTTCTCATGTCTGCCCCCAAAACTCAAAGTGGAAGACCACCCCTCCTTTTGGTTTCCCCTTCCAATGCAACAGTAAATCGAAAGGCCCTTTCTTGTTTTCCTGTGGCAAGATGGAGGAGACTGGCTCGGAACTGAAAGTGGGCTGCACACCCAGCTCCCTCACTTGCTGTCTGACCGTGGTCAGTCACGTGCCTGGCTGCGTGTCCCCATTTGTAAAAGAGAACGACAAGTAAATGTGTTCATTTTACGAGTGCCCGTTGTGGTGCCTGGCACATTGTAGGTGTTCCCACGTTCCATTCTTTCAGGCATTCATTTTCAAGGGATGGGGAGCATCAGGCTTGACCTGGATCCAGGAGCCCTTGGGGGACCATGTGTGGGCCTACTCAGCTCGGTCCCCAGACCTTTCTATGGTCCCCAGCATGACTTCCTGGGGCAGCCACCATGTTGAGTAAGGGGAGCAGGGCACACGAGGTTGGTTTCCAGGCCTATCATCAACCTTGCACTTCTATCTAAAACAGCTAGGAAAGGGTCTCCCACACCACCCCTTCTAGCATCAAATGAGTCCAAAGTTAAAGAGGTCTGGGGACCCACCCTGTGGCTGAAGCCCCAGAAGCCTCTTACCTGTGCCCCCAGCAATCATTCCCAGGTGACTGACCACCTTTTCTTCAGGGTCACTTGTTTTGTATGGTTTGATTGAAAACTTCCCTGGAAACACAGAGGATACTTCTGACTTCTGCAGCTCTTGCCTGAGAGCTTACAAAAGATCCCAGATGCTCCTTGGGACCCCCAGGAGGAAAGTCCACCTGAGGAAGTGGCCACACCATTCTAAACCAGAAAAGCAAGTCGGTGTGCCCCGTTCCACCAGTCCCCGTGCCCTGGTGCACAAAGTGGAAACAGAGGCTGGGCTTCTTTGAGGACTCACTAGGCCTTTTCTTCTGAGGAAGGAGAGGGGCACAGTGAAATTAAATGGAGCCTCGCAGAGCACTGAGCCACAGCAGTGAAAGAGTGAGTCGGTGGTGAACATGTGAGTAAGTGAGCGAGTGTGGATGGCATCCATCTATCTATCCATTCTTCAGCATTAGCGGGTACCTCTTATGTATCAGGCGTTGTGCTGGACAGTGATGAGGAAAAACCCCAGCACTCCCCTACCATAACAAAGCTTACAATCTCATAAAGTGTGTGTGTTGAATGAATGTATGAAGACTTTAAGGACAAGTGCACATGACCCAAACATGAGACGTTTTCTAGAACAACCACAGGAATCTTCTTCCCAGCAGGAAGTCCAGCATAAACCCCCTAGTACCTGGCTCATGATAGAACAGGCGACCGGTGGGCCCTCGAAAAAGGACGGTGTCCCCAATTTTCATGTTCTCCAAGTACTGAGTCATCTTCCCCCCTTCTGGATAATTGGGGTGTACATTTTTGAAGTAGACCTGAAAAAATAAAGCAGGCTGTTTTTCACACACGCAGACCTGAGGTCACAGCTGCATACAACTAAAAATTCCATTTGCCACTGGAAACCTTGCAGAGAAAATCCTCTGTGCTCACAGTTGCTCTAAGCACCCCCTGAAGACTTGGCCAAATCAACAGCTTCACTGTTAAATGACAGTGCCGGAAAGCCCTTCCCAGGACACGAGTCCCCTCTCCACCCTACCACCTTTAATAGGCTTGTGAGGGTGAGGCAGGTGGACCCAGTAGGCACCATTTACCTTTATAATCAAGTCCACAAAGCCTTGGTCATCATCACTGGACACAGGCGTGTAAGCCCTGACCACCAGAGCACCATCAATTGTGGCCAAGAGATGGATATAGTTACCTGCAGAAAAAGCATGCAGTGTTAAATGTGAGCACAGCCAACCTAAACAGGACCCAGGATTCCCATAAAGGACTTGGCTTCAGGGAAGTGGGTGCATGTGGCAGGGTGCATGGGAGCACGGCCAAGCAGAGGAGGAGTCCAGATCCAGGAGGCCTGGGTCCTAGGCCTGCCCTTGTCACTCTGCATGCTACCCTGGGCAAGTCACTTCACCTCTCTGGGTGAGTGGGGACGATATGCCTGCCCTGCCCCCATCCCAGGGGAGCTGTGAGCTTCGTGTGAATGCACACTCACTCATCAAAATATTCTGTGGAACAGGAAGACCTCATTAAAGTTGGAGGCTGAGTATTAAAAGTAATAGAAAGGAGTGTTTCCCTTTTAAATATTTGTTGATGTTTATTTTTGAGGGGGGGGTGGTGGGGAAGGTCCAGAGAGAGAGGGAGACACAGAATCCGAAGCAGGCTCTAGGCTCTGAGCTGTTGGCACAGAATCCGATGCAGGGCTCAAACTCACGAACCAAGAGATCATGACCTGAGCTGAAGTCGGCCGCTTAACCGACTGAGCCACCCAGGCATCCCAGGAGTGTTTCCCTTTTAAAGCAAAATATGTTGCCTTCACAAAGTCATTTCTTCTTAGACTGAGTGGATCAGTGGGGTCTGTGAATGAATCACGACCCCCTCATCTGTCTCTTGCTGCTTGAGCCGCCCTAGACTCACAGGCATGCTGGGCCCCGGGATTTGGATACTGCAGACCAGGAGTTCTAGAAAGAGTGTTGTGTCTTTCTGGCCAATGGCTCTGCTCGAGGGGCAGCAGTAAAGTTTTGAGCCATGGAATTCTGCCCCTCCTGGGTAGAACCGAATGGACCAGGTATGGCCAGAGACCTACATATGGTGACAACCCAGTGTCACATAGTGGGTATGGCGACTCAGATGGTTGCTGGATCTAAAGTGGGAGCTTCAGGGACTAAGACAAGCAGTGGTGAGGGCAGGAGCTGCCATCAAGAGATGCTAAGAGACAGAGGCAAAATGAAGCTTTGTGCCATCCAAGGGAGTAGAAACTATGCACAGGAAAGATGGAGCAGAGGTGCAGACAGAAGCGGAGACCTGGGGAGACACAGAAAGGAGGAAGAGAAGGAGGAGAGGAGGAAGCCTTGAAAGTCCTCAGGGTCTGTGAGGAGGTCCTGAAGCCTGAGGTGCAAACACTCGGGGTTAAAAAAGGACAGGCGCTATACTGGAATTCAAATGAAGAGAAGAGAAAGGAAGGGAAGAAAGAAAAGGCAGGCTCAATGACTCTGGCTGTGGCCTGGCTGGGCATCAGGGATGTGCAGAAATATATGCCTGAAGCAGTTTCCTTCTGAGAACAAATCTGAACCTGGAGACCTCAGATAGGCTCTTTCAGATGCAGCCAACCTGGGCCTGGCCTGGCAGTGTCCGTCCCCGGGGAAAACGGGGCTGCCTAGCTGGCCCCATTTCTAAGCTGCTGCATTTCCTCTGACCTGGAAAGCATCAGTGATCGCCGAGTCCTCATAGCAGACTCTCCCAGAAGCCTCTAAACTACCTGTCACACTAACTTTGCACCGCCTACACCAGGGCAGAGGAGAGGGTGGGTCATGGCAGATTCTAAGAAATTTCTATTCCTCAAAGTTTTTCATTCTTTTAGCCTTCTTGCCAACAGGACTCACCCCACAGACTAGGCAGAGGGCTGGAAGGCAGGCGGACACTGAGCTCTTGTGGATGGGGACAGAGAGAGGAAGCAGTGAGGAGGCTCAGGAGCCAGGCTGGCTGCCTGGTCACCTGAGGAGAGGTCAAGGTTTTGTAGGACAAGTAGGTCATGGATTAGGATCTCCACCAGGTTGGCAAGCAGCACTAGCAATTTGTACAAAGCTCTGAATCCCCAGGCTGTGGACCTAGCAGAGGATTTCTACCTCATCAACATGAAACTGGGTGTCTGGTGGTGGTACAGACCAGAAAGGGGGTAACTCGGAACTCTAAGACCTCTAGGGCTGGTATTCACAATGGGTCCCTCCTTGTGTGGATCTGAGGTCCCTGCTGAAAAGCCACACTATGTGGGGAAGACACACTTGACTCCCTCCTCCCTCTCCACACATTCTGGGCCTTTCTCCTGACTTCAGGGGAACATCAGTTCCTTCTACCCCTCACATGTACACAGCACTTGGCACTTTCTGAATTTTCTCAACCATCAGTCACTTTACCTTCACAACAACCCAAGCGGCGGACAGGCCTGGGAAACCCCATTTCATAGACTGAGGCACAGAGAGGTTGAAGGACTTGACTCAGGTTGCCCAGCAAGGAGCCTGTGATGAGATCCCAGACCTTCTGATTCTAGATGCACTTCCTTTCAATGCTGAGATATCACTTCTGTGTCAGCCCAAATCAAACAGTGAGAAAAGAAATGGACTGTCCCCAAGCCCATCTCCCTATCTCTCTTGAGCTCACGTGTCAGGAAAGATAACAAGGAGACTGCTACACCCCAGCTGAGTTTTTGAGAGGAGCAGAGTGCCTGCAAGGCCCAGTCCTGGCGATGATACTAAACCCCACTCACCTACAGGAAGCCCCAAGACATGGTCCGGTGAGGGCAGTCCAAAGCGGAACCTCCGGGTGTTGTGGCTGATTTGCTATAAAATAGAAAACAGAGGCAGACTGTCAGCTTTCTAGAAGCCTTTCTGGGCAACTAAGATGCCTGGGAAAGGAGCTCTATTTGGGACTACCCCGGAACACACAGATGTACACACACACATACACGCAGTGGGGAGCAAACTGGAGGCCCTGAAACTCTTGTCCCATTGCCCTGCCTTCCCAGCCAGCGCATCCCCCACCACTCTCGTGCTCTTCTCTTTCACAGGCTGACAATGGAAAGGGTGGGCTGACTCCATTACCTCTTTCTCAATCAAAGGCAGTGGGTACTTGGTTTCAGAGTCCTGTAGGGTGATACATCTCTTCCTTGAGTTCATGTTCCTCAGGGCCAACAGGAGCACTGTGACTCCAAGGACAGTGATGACAAGGAGCAGGGTTGGGTCCTAGCAGACAGTATGAACAGGGCACCTCAGGTCCCGCCGGCCCGGAGGAAGGACTGTGCTCAGGCACAGCAGTACCCTCCCACACCAAAGGCACAGAAGAAACCAGACAGAGGGAAAGGTAATAAAACAATGCAGGCTGAGCCTACAGTGGACCCGGAGGGTAGGGAGGGGTCAGCTGCACATCAGACCACGCCAAGCAGATGGCCAGGGAGTGCTAATGTCACCAGGCCAGCCCTTCCTGCCCATCTGCCTCCATCCTGGTTACATTCGAGGGTGCAAGTCCTGGGAGTCCCCTCCTTGAGGTGATGACACTGCTTCTAACCCACAATCTGGAACATGGTCCCAGTCCCCAACGGCAGAACTAGACGGGGATAAGCGCTGACTCCTCCAGGAGGTGGCTGCTGCTAGGCAGGGATGGGGCTCACTTCCCCGCTACTCCCCTATCCAGGCGGGGTTGGGGTGGGGTGAGTACCTTCGATCTGGCGGGGGGG
>NW_024412449.1:6372735-6522346 GCF_014898765.1 Herpailurus yagouaroundi | reverse complement strand
CCGCTCCCAGTCCCCCGCGCGAACCCCCGGGGAGCCTCTCGCGTACCCCCGCACCCCTCCCCGCTACCCCGCCCGCGCGCCCTCCCCCAGGACCCCCCTCCCCTGCACCCCCCACCGCTCACCCACCCCCTACCCCCTTGGCGCCCTAGGAGTTCCCTGTCGCGTGACTCTCTCTCTGCCCCGCCCTGCCCCTAGGGGCCGCACGCGACTAGGGGCTGCCACTGCTGCGGGGTCCCCGTTCCCAGGGGCCATCCCTTGTTTATTCGTGGCCCCCTCTCCATCCTGCCCTTCTTCCTGCACCCTCTGAGCAGCGCGGACGGAGAACCTCCTCTCTGCACCTTGTGGAAACTTTGCCAAGGCTGGAGGAAAGGAGGGGCGTCTGAGTGGTAAGAAGGGGATGCTGATAAAGGAAAGGGGAATTCAGGCCAATTCAAAGAGCACAGGAATATATCCGTTTGACGCAAGTAAAGAGCTCCTACTCTGAGCCTGGTCTAGTGCTGGGTGTTTCCCCGAGGCGGAGATATAATGGAGTTAAGACATTCGTTGCAACGTTCATTCATTCATTCATTCATTCTCCATTGGGAAAGAGACAGATAACAGGTACCCAACACCAGACCAATAGGAGGCAGAATGGCAGGCATAGATTAGGGGGGGTTCTCCACGGCACATTTCAGAACATTGGTAACCCTTCTCCCCCAATCAGTTCTCCCATTGCCCGTAGCAAAGGCAAATCCCTGCCTCCTGGACCTGAAGGGAGACAGAAAAACTGAGAAAGTAGATTCCCACCCCACCCCAACCCCAGCCCCCAAACACGCACCGGCACAGGCACGTACATGGTGGACGCTTCTAACATCTGCAGGTACTGAGATATTATCGCAGGATATCTTATTATTGACAACCTACTAAATGAAAATGATAACTTGTGAACCAAATATCATAGCTGAGGAGGTTGAACATTCTTCATATTTTTTCCCCCATGGCAGTTCTTTTTCTGGAAAATAAAAATGCCTACTCATGACCTTGGCCCATTTTTCTCTTGAGTTGTTCTTTTCTTACTCATTTTTAGGAGTCTTTTATATATATTTTAGAGACCACGTCTTTGCCAGTTATATCAGTTACAAATATTTTCTCCTGTGGTACAACTTTCTTCTCTTTTGTTTCCTTTCTTTTGTCTTCTTTTCTTTATTTCTTTTCTTTTTCTCCTGCCTCCCTCCTCTCTTTCTTCTCCCTCCGTCTTTTGATGAATAGAAATTTGTAATTGCAGTGTAGCCCAATGTATCAATCTTTTGCCTTTATGGCTAGTGCTTTGTATGACCTGTCTATTCCTACCCAAGATCCTAAAGATAGTCTCTATTTTCTCTGACACACTTAAAGTGTTTCCTTTCACATTTGAGTCTCTCAACCACCTGGAAATGATTTCTGTATATGATGTGAAGCAGGGATCCAATTTAATTTTTTCCATATGGGTTATGTGTTGTCTCAGTAATATTGTTGAATTGCTCATACCTGGTCACTAACCCGCAACGCCACCCCTGTCATATATCAGCTTTCCCTTTGATCTCATTGCCCAGCCCCTCTGCCAATACCATACCGCTCTAATTACAATAGTTTATTACAACTGTTTATATCTTTCACTTATACTTTCATTGGGTCTCAGTTCAAATATCAGTTCTTTAGAGATGCCTGATCCAACCCCCCAATTTAAGTAGATGTACACATTACATGCTATTCATGGCTTTTACTTCAGCTCGTAATATACATCCTGACTATTTAGTTGTAAATGGCTGACTCTCTAGAAGTTCCATTATGGCAGAGACCTTGTTTCTCCAGGGCTGAGCACAGTGACTGTCACATGGATGAATATACATAGCAAATGAATGAATGAATTCCTCTCTGCCCTGTAACATTTAACACCCTGCCTGGCACAGGGTAGTGAGCCCCATAATGCTTAAGAGAACAGTCCTTCCCGCCAGTGCCCCTTTTTCGCTTACTTTGTCTCCGTAAGACATGTCCTCAGATGACATTCTACATATCTTACCTACTTGCTTACTCTTTCTCTCCCTCTACTACCATGTAAGCTCCATGAGGACAGGACTTGTTCTGTTTTAATTCCTGCTGTTTCCCAGACCTCAGAACAGTGCCTGGCAACTGGTGGATGCTCAGTAAATATGTATTGGATGAATGAATGAATGAATGAATGAACTTAATTTTCTCCATCTGATTCAATCAACTATTTTTGGGGGGGGGGGGCTTTGGAATCATTTTTCCTGTGGCTCTCTTAGTAGTTGCCTCTACCCTCCGTTCTCCCTTCTCATTTTCCCTCCATGTTACCAGAGAGGCAGCCCCCTTTGTTAATCTTGGAGCAGAATAAAGGCAGGCGTTTGTCTGGGCTTCCAGTAACTCTTAGAAGGCAATGCCTCCCCTCTCTCCTCAGCACCCCTGCGCACTCTAGATGCACCCTTTGCATGTTCACGTTCTGCCGGGTTTGGCTCCTCTTTTACTGCTCTCCCGAAACACACCATGAGCACACGTCTCACTCTCTAAATCCAGTGTGGTCCTAAGGCCTGACAACGAGTATGGGTTCACAAAATGCTGAAAAAAAAGAAAGAGTGAACATCTGTCACTGTTTTAGCCTATATGAGGCTCTGCCTCCACAAAACCTTCTCCAGTGGGGGGACCAGCCACCTCCACTGCCGAGATTCCCCTGGGGAGGACTGATGCTGTGGCCAAATCAAAGCTTGAGGAGCCTATGCTCTCTAAACAATTTCCAGGCTGTTGTGGGCTTTTTGATTGCTTTTTGACCTTGAAAATGATTTAGTTCCATTTTATTCCTGAACGGATGGCCACTTCTGAGGTCCTAGCTGTTAAGCCTAAATTGTGGTAGGTTGAACAATGAACTTCTCCAAATAGACTCACATCCTAAATCGTAGAACCTGTGAACACTGCCTTATGTGGCAAAAGCAGCTTTGTTACTATGATCAACTTCAAGATCTTGAGATGGGGACACAGTCCTGGATTGTCCAGTGGGCCTGACATGATCACAGTATTCCTTACGTGACAGAAGCAGGAAGAAATAGAGAAGGCAGTGTGATGCCAGAAGCAGCAGCTGGAGTGACCAGTTTTGAAGATGGAAGGAGGGTCCACAGACCAAGGAATGCAGGCAGGCTCTGGAATCAGAAAAACGCAAGAGAAAGGATTTCCCCCCGAGAGCCTTTGGAAGCGACCAGCCCTGCTGATAGCTTGACTTTAACCCAGTGAAACTGATTTTATACTTCTGGCTTCTAGAACTGTAAGAGAATGCATTTGTGCTGTTCAAAGATAGCAAAGTTGTGGCAATTCGTTGTAGCAACAATGGGAAACTAATATACTAAATGAACCATTGTTTTGTCTCATAGGGCGTGTTTGTTTATACTTGGCTTTATTCCAGAAATATATTTCCTGTGATTTGGATCAGAAAAGCCAGGAAGTGCTCCTCCCCTCTGGTGCTGATGCTCTTGTTGCTCTAACCCTGGGACTCTTTTCTCCCGTGAACCACCTCCCTCAGCAGCCTCCTGCTGCTACTCACGTCTTCAGCTTGTTTTCTCTGCCAGACCATATGAGCGGCCCACCCACTCCATCCCTTCCTCCTCACCCTGGCTCTGGCCTGTCCTTTGTGCATTGTGCAAAAAATGTCATCCTGAACAAAGGGTCTCAGCAGACAAACCTAGTTGACTGGGGTGAGCTTTATGAGAGAACACTGATGGAGCACCTCACCCATTCCAAGCACCCAGTGCCATGACCAGTGTAAAACATTGCTTGAATTGGAGTTTCTTTGGTTTTCCTGTTTAAGGATTTCAAACTCAAGTGTCGTGATACCACCTGATCAGAATTCCCCACCCTGAAGAATCAGAATTCTGCACCCTGCAGGTGGGCAGAGAACGATAGCAGCGCCTTGCTTTCTGGACCATCTTCAGCCTTGACTTGTAGAACCGAAGAAATGCGGCATGGAAAACCTTGCATTTACCTGGTGATCTGGGGCTGATGTGGGCCTGACGGAGTAAGATGGTAGAAAGGTAAGAGTGTCCAGACACTGGGAATGAGAAGAACTTGCCAGACACAGTGTGTTTGGGAAGAGGCAAAAAATAGGTTGCAGAGTGCTATGCCCACTGGCCCGCCCACCCCCAGAGGAGTCCCGCCTGAGCAGCTACATCTGCAGAGCTACCCCAGCAATGCCAGACAAGTCCCCCTCCAGTGTTTACAGCAATTGCTTCAACTCTTCCCCAACAGCATCTGTTCTGGCGGGGGCTGGGCTAGAGTGTCCAGACGGTAGCAATTTGTGAGTTCACAGCTTGGACTGTGGGGGCAACAGGGAGTAAATGGGGCAGGAGATGCAGTTTCCAGGGCAGATGGGTGGGGCTGGGAGCCTCAGATCTATAATTGGAGAAAGGCTGGCCTCTAGGAAGGGGGGGAAGGGAAAATGTCCAAAAGAGAGAAATGAAGGGAAGCATGCCCTTCTCCTCCTTGAACACAACCAGGACTTTGTTGGCTTACTAACTTCCAGAGACACACAGGGTCTACTACTACAGTGCAGACACTGGGTGGGCCTCAGTACCACCCAGGGCATTGTTTATAAATCCACGATTGAGGATAGTAGGGAACACTGGAGTCTGATCACATTGTTTAGGGTGCAGTATTCTGCGGATGGCTGTACCATGTGGCTATGGTTAGGAAAACTATGGTCTGAGCCATTGTATCATAGTCTATCCTAAAGATAGAGTTAACATGATATACGTATGCATGCAGCCTGAAAGAAGGGAAATCAGAGAGCGGGACATCACTACTTATTTGGGCCAAAGGACTTGGTCACTGAGCTCCAGTTTTTTCCTCTGCAAAATTAGGGTTAATAATAGTACCTATTTCTCAGATTTACTGAGAGGATTGTAGGAGATAACGCATAGAAAGGATTTGGCCTAGAGTAAGTAAGAATTAGCTTTTATCTATGCAATCATTAGAGTTAGGTGGGAGTCATGTTTTAAGATTATTTGTTTATTTTGAGAGAGAGAGTGAGTGGAGGAGGGCAGAGGGAGGGGGATGAGAGAAAATCCCACGCAGGCTCCACCCTGTCAGCTCAGAGCCTGATATGGGACTTGAACTCACGGAACCTTGAGATGAAGACCTGAGCCGATACCAGGTGCTTAACCGACTGAGCCACCCAGGTGCCCTGGTGGGAATCATTTTTGTGTGATTTTTTTTCTTTCCTCCATTTTAAACATAAGTGGTCACCTGGTCTTGTTGATTCCATGAACACAGTGTTTCTTGAACCTGTTTTTCCCTCCTGTCACTCTTGTAGTCCCCATCATATTTTATCTGGGCTCTTAATCTGTGCATCTCCTCAACTGTTTCTGGCCTCCACTCTCTCCTTCTCCATCCATCCTGTTGACTTCTTCTTTAGTCAGGTCTGATTTTGTTCTCCTCTACACAGAAATGGCAATCACTCCCTTCACCTGACTACAAGATAGAGTCCAACCTCCTTTCTACCAAAAGAAAGCCCTTCACAACTGAGACCTAGGCTGTAATTTTAAACAATCTCCCCAGTTCCCCCTGTCAAAGCACTGGCCACACAGAACGGCACCTTTTGCTGTAAATATCCCTCTGCTTAGCCTTTCTGATCCTTCATTCATATCAGTTCCCCTGAATGCAATGTGTTCCCTTTTCTGTTTACCTGAACATCATATGATTCTTTTAAGACCCAGCATAAATGTCTAATCCTTAGCTAAGCCTTCCCTGATACTCCTAGGAAATCACTCCCTACTCTGCTCCCTCTACACTAGCGCCCACATCTGTTACAGCATTTATCCCCTTGTACTGGGGCAGCTGAACATGGCTCTCAAATCCTATTCAAGAAATCAGGGATTGCCTTCTATTTGCTTTCACATCCCCAGAGCCTAATTGCAAGTCTGGCAAGAAGATGGTGCTCCTTGAAGACTTGCATGTGACCATTTAAAAGAAAAAATGATCATTCGCTAGGGAAGGGTGGCTTAGCACCAGAGTGGTGTCGAATTAGCCACTGCTTCTCTAAGACAGACAGTGTGGGGCAGGGGAAAAATCACTAGGCTTTTCTGAACTAGGTGTGGGCTCTGTCTCACTTAGCACTTGTGTCACTCTGTCACTTCAATTTTATATGCCTCAGTTTCTTTTTATTTTTCTGGGCGTGGGGTAAGTGTCCTCACCTTTCACAGCACATTGGCCGTGTGAGAAGCAACTGACAGAAGGTGCATGAGGAAGGAGTCTGTGAAATACTGCAGAGAGGTAAAGTTCCAAGGACCCTGGTGTGAGGGCTCATCCCAGACCTGGATGACGGCCCCCATTCTGTGACTGTGAGTAGTCTCTCTCAGGCAGGCGGTTGGGATGAACATATTCATTGAACTGAAGCAGATTGGCCAGCTACAGTGGTGCCAAATCCTATTCCAAGGTGGTGCTGTAGGAGGCAGGGTGGAGTGAGTACCACGTGCTTGATGGAAGTTTTCTGATAAGAGAAAAGGAGCCTTAAATAGACCCAGTGAAGAAGGGAGGCGTATGGAGCTTGGGTGCTTCAACTCCCCTAAAGGAGGAAACAACCTCAAGTTCAGGTAGTGGTCACCCTGTGGGATGGTGTCTGACTCACCCTTGTGTTGCAAGTGCCCAGCATGCCACCAGGTGGACATGGGCCTCAGGGAGCATTTCCTAAGTATTGTTCATTCTACAGTCTTGTTGGGGCTGGAAACAAGGAAAGGTTGGCCTACAGACAAATCTTCGGCAGTAGGCTTCCAGGAAAAGAAGAGGGCCTCCATTGTGAAGCTAGACCCGGTTGACAAACTTGGCATTGACTCTTGAATCCTCCCCTAGGGCTCTTACCTGAGGGGAGTCTTTGGCCAGATCATGGATTCTTCCATTTACCACTCAGGCAGCTGCATGCTGCTCCTTGGAAAATAAGAGGAAAAAGAATCTCAGATATGGCTTCATTAAAATATGTGGGGTTATGGAGCACCTGGGTAGCTCAGTCCATTAAGCGAATGACTCTTGATTTCAGCTCAGGTCATGATCCAACAGCTCATAGGTTCGAGCCCCACATTGGGCTCTGCACTGACTGCACAGAACCTGCTCGGGATTCTCTTTCCCTCTCTCTCTCTGCCCCTCCCTCACTCATGCTCTCTCTCTCTCTCTCTAAATAAATAAATACTAAAAAAATAAATAAAATATGTGGGGTTAGGAGGTGGTTCTCTAAGGAGCCCTGCAATCAAAGAGATAGAAAGGCCACCATTTTGGCCATCGCAACGAAAGCAACAGCCAACCCTTCCAGTCGCAGGGCAAGGCTCCAGAGAATGTTCTCTCTTCCTTGTATGTAAAAGATTCTAGGGCTCAGAAACATGAAGCAATCTCTCTGACATCACTCGATGAGTTAAGAGCTCTAATGAGAGCAGAATCAAGTCTTGCAGCTTCATTGTAATATCAGCATGGATTATAGCTGTGCCCATCAGTCATCTGCA
Source organism: Herpailurus yagouaroundi (assembly GCF_014898765.1). Taxonomy (NCBI): domain Eukaryota; kingdom Metazoa; phylum Chordata; class Mammalia; order Carnivora; family Felidae; genus Herpailurus; species Herpailurus yagouaroundi. The sequence goes on along the minus strand of NW_024412449.1, from coordinate 6,514,841 downwards.
GGAACTATCTCAGAGGCACGGTCCCCTGCCCCTGTTCAGCTTGTCTACCTAGGTCAGCTAAAATGATTCAGTAGGGTACAGAGGACAAGGGTTCAGAAAAAAAAAAAAAGCATCTATCTTCTAAAATAAAAAGAAAATCTCTATAAAATGACCTAACAGTAGATAGTCTAATTTTTTTAAATTATTATTTGAGAGAGAGAGAAAGAGAGAGAGAAGGTGAGGGGCAGAGAGAGAGGGAGAAAAAGAATCCCAAACAGGGTATCTGTCAGCACAGAGCCCAACATGGGGCTCAGTCTTACAACTCAGTCTCACAAACTGTGAGATCATAACTTAAGCTGAAATCAAGAGTTAGGCATTTAACTGACTGAGCCACCCAGGTGCCCCTAGATAGTCTAATACTTTTTTAAAAGATTTATATAATATACAAAATTAGGAAAGTAGAAAATCATGCAAACACAGAGGTATTAATTATAAGGAAATGGTTTGTACAACTCAAAGTAAGTAGTAGGAAAATCTGAATATTATAGCTATTAGTAGGAGATTATAAGTTATCAAAATTGCCTGAAGGAGAGGCGCCTGGGTGGCGCAGTCGGTTAAGCATCCGACTTCAGCCAGGTCACGATCTCGCGGTCCGTGAGTTCGAAACCCCGCGTCAGGCTCTGGGCTGATGGCTCGGAGCCTGGAGCCTGTTTCCGATTCTGTGTCTCCCTCTCTCTCTGCCCCTCCCCCGTTCACGCTCTGTCTCTCTCTGTCCCAAAAATAAATAAACGTTGAAAAAAAAAATTTGCCTGAAGGAGAAATTTTTAAACCTAAAAGACAGTAAGAATGAAGGAAATTGAGAAAGTTACCTTTAAGGCTTCAAGAAATAGATGTTTAATATATGTAATTACATGACATCATGATTTATCATTCTTATATTATACATTATATGCAAAGTATAGAGCAAGAAGGAAATTTCTCCAGTTCTTTTCATGAAGAACACTGATATCAAAGTCTGACAAAGGCAGACAAAAAGAAAGCTATAGGTCAGCAGTTCTTAAACTTGTTGGTCACAGGACACTTTTACACTTTAAAAAAAATCACTGAGAATCCTAAAGATATTTGTTTATACAAGTTATATTTATCAGTAGTTAAATGTTAGAAATTAAAGCAGAAGCTTAAAAAATTATGTATTTGCTAATTTATTTAAGATAACCACAATAAAACCATTAAGTATTAGCATAAATAACATGTTTATTTAAGTAACTACATGTTTGTTCAGACACTACTCCCCTAAAGGGTAACTGCTATCCTGACATCTAATACTATATATTAGTTTTGAGTGATTTTCCTTTTATGTAAATGGAAGTAATACAGTATCTATTTGCATGCCTAGTTTGTACACATAATTTTCATTATTAGGATATAAATTACTTGAAGAAAGGTACCATATTTTGTTCCTTTCTGTACCTCTTATTTTATTTTATTCAAACAAAAAACAAAATTTAAATAAGACTGACGTTTCACATATTTTTATTTTTTAATGTTTTTTTATTTATTTTTGAGAGAGAGAGCACAAGCTGGGGAGGGGCTGGAGAGGGGCAGAGAGAGAGAAGGAGACATGGAATCTGAAGCAGGCTTCAGGCTCCAGGCTGTCAGCACAGAGCCTGACAGGGGGCTCAAACTAGTGAACTGGGAGATCATGACCCGGGCTGAAGTCAGACGCTCAACTGACTGAGCCACCCAGTTGCCTCAGTTTCACATATTTTTAAAACTGTTTCATGTCTGGCTAAATAGAAGACAGGATGTCCTACCTGTTATTTTTTTTTTAACTTCATTTATTTATTTTGAGAGAGAGAGAGAGAGAGAGAGAGAGAGCAAGCAAGCAGGGGAGGGACAGAGAGAGAGGGAGACAGAGAATCCCAAGCAGGCTCTGCACTGGCAGTGCAGCACCTGATGCAGGGCTCGAACCCATGAACCATGAGATCATGACCTGAGCTGAAATCAAGAGTCAGATGCTTACCCAACTGAGCCACCCAGGGACCCCTGTCCTACCTGCTAGCCTGTGGTATGTAGCCCCTGGAAAACACTGCATGCTGTGAGAGAATGAGAGTAGACAGGGAGAATAATGTCTCAGTTTTGACCTCACAGACCCCCTAAAAGGATCTTGGAGGTCGCCAGTCATCTCGAGGCCACATTTTAAGAGCCTCTGCTATCAGTCAATTTCAATTCTGGATGTTGACGCAAACAACTAAGTGGAACTAAGTGGAACCCAGCAGTATATTGGAGATGAATGCGCCACGCCCAAGTGGGATTTGTTTCAGGAATGCAGGAATTTTAGGAAATCTATTAATTAAGGCTTTGATATATTGATAAATCAAAGGAGGAATCACTTCATGACTGCAAAAGATGCCAAAAAGTACTTCACAAAATGTAATACTTTTTCTGATTAAAAAAGTCCTAGGGAGGAACCTGATAAAATAAATACGTCTCTAATTGCCAGCCTCATGTTTAACTGAAATAAACTAGGAGCACAGTGTGAAAGGGCAGAGCTTTCCTGAGCAATCAGGAGCTCAGGTTCTGCTGCGGAGGTGGAATGTCCACAGTGGTGGTGAATGGGGAAGTGGTGTCAGACTGATGGATATCAGAGGTGGTGGCTGAAGAATTAACGATCAACCAACTTAAACCATTAGCTCCCATGTTCCACTCTCTAGGTGTACTTACATCCTGGTGAAGCAGTGGGCAGCAGTGACTACCCAGGTCTTCCCAAAGATGGGTCCTTCGCACAGATGCCTGGTGGCAATCTGCAGGCTGACCTGCCTCCTTACCTCCTACCATCTGGCTGGAAAGGAACCTGGAAGGATGGGGGGGGGGGGGGGGGGGGGGGAGGAGTGGCTCTGCAGAGACCACCTGGGAAGGGACTAAGAAAATTCATCTTTATTACCCACAGATCCTCCTCACCATCAAGCCCAGATCATATTCTCTGAACATCTCTTTTGTGCCAGGCACTTTAGTAGACACTTGGGAATGATGAGAAATGCTTATTGTATTCTAGACAGAGAGAAATAAATACAGTACTGGAAGTGGGTGTTTCACACAAGAGTAAAATATCAAGTTCACCTTGACCCTTCCCCCCCCCCCCTTTTTTTGCTCCAATTATCTGGTCTCCAAACCAGATAATTGGACCCTAAATCCACAACATATCTCATATCCATCTCCTAACTTTGAGTTTGAGTCCTCCATAGTGCTCACCAGGATTACTCTCCCTGCACGTAATGTTTCCCTAGCTTCCACACATTCCAAATCAACCACCAGAAAGTGCTCTTTGACCATGTGATTCCTCTGATCAAAACCATCCAAGGGCTCCCCACAGGGTATAGAATAATGGCAACATTATTCTTGTAGGCCCAAATCAAATGCCAGTTTTCTTTTCTTTTTTTTTTTTTCAAATGCCAGTTTTCTAATTGTCTCATCCAGAAGTCCAGTATATTTTGTATTAAGTTTTTTCTGTACACTTTGTTTTCTTTTGTTGAGAATTTTATTGACATACAACGCACACAGAAAAGCACTCAAGTGATAAAGTACTTTGAATTTTCAAAAAGTAACTCCAGAACTCAGATCAGGAAACAGACTAGCAGAATCCCACCAGCAGCTGCTCTAGACCCTACTCCCTGGAAGGGTGACTGCTATCCTGACACCTAATACCATCTATTAGTTTTGAGTAATTTTCATTTTATGTAAATAGAAGTAACACAGTATCTTTTTGCATGTCTGGTTTGTACACATAATTTTGATTATTAAGATGTAAATCACTGGGGCGCCTGGGTGGCTCAGTCGGTTGAGCGCCGACTTCGGCTCAGGTCACGATCTCGTGGTCTGTGAGTTCGAGCCCCGCATCGGGCTCTGTGCTGACAGCTCAGAGCCCGGAGCCTGTTTCAGATTCTGTGTCTCCCTCTCTCTGACCCTCCCCCATTCATGCTCTGTCTCTCTCTGTCTCAAAAATAAATAAACGTTAAAAAAAAAAAAAAAGATGTAAATCACTTGAAGAAAGGTACGATATCTTGTTCCTTTTTGTACCTCCCTCCCCATGCCCTGGGCTCTTGCATGGAGGTTTGTACAAAGAAGGTATCAAATGAGAATTAAGCCAGTGTGACAGGATGTCAATAACTAATGAATTTAAGTGAAGGATAAACAGATGTTCATTGTTTTGTTCTTATAAAACACCTGTTCTATAGATTTGCAAAATTTCAAAAGAAAAAGTGAAGGACAAAATTGCTTATTGAATGATTTAAGTAACCCAGGTTAGGCATGCCAATTTTAAAACAGGGCACCTGTAGGGGCGCCTGGGTGGCTCAGTCAGTTAAGTGTCTGACTTTGGCTCAGATCATGATCTCGAGGTTTGTGGGTTCATGCCCCACATCTGGCTCTGCACTGACAGCGTGGATGGAGGCTGCTTGGGATTCTCTCTCTCTCTCTGTCTCTCTCTGTCCCTCCCCCACTCTCTCTCTCTCTCTCTCTCAAAAATAAATAAACATTAAAAAAAAAGCAGGGCACATGTAAACTCTTTTTCTTTTACTTCTTACATTTTTATGGGTATTTGTATAAAGGAAAAGGGCCCTCAAGTGTGAGTTCTATGAGAGAAAAGCAGGAAAGATTGTTTCATGGAGGTTTTATATCAGGGGCTATTTGTGGATTATATAGTTTTATTCACTAACTATTTATTTGTCATCTACCGTGTTCTGGGCACTGCACTAGGTACTGTGGATAAAAGATGAATAAATCTTTGCTGTAATGAGACTCCTTGGAAAATCTTGTACTTGGTTTAGGCTGGGAAAAATGGCTTTGCTGAATGCACCCCCATGGTGGTCAAGAGAAGGAGCCACTGCAGCCACACTTTACAAGGGTTTTCTACCTAAGGTATCTATGCATCATGAGGTCCAAGAAAACAGAACAAAAAGACTCAGATTACTTCTAGTTCTCATTATAAGGAATATATTGTCTCCACACTCTATATTATGTTCTGTGTCAGACAGATTATAAAACTAAAAAAATAAATAGGGGCGCCTGGGTGGCGCAGTCGGTTAAGCGTCTGACTTCAGCCAGGTCACGATCTCGCAGTCCGTGAGTTCGAGCCCCGCGTCAGGCTCTGGGCTGATGGCTCAGAGCCTGGAGCCTGTTTCCGATTCTGTGTCTCCCTCTCTCTCTGCCCCTCCCCCGTTCATGCTCTGTCTCTCTCTGTCCCAAAAATAAATAAACGTTGAAAAAAAATTAAAAAAAAATAATAAAAATAAGGTGCTTGCATTTTCTCTTGACAAACTATCAAATTGGCAAACCATAAAAGCTGCCCTACTCCCTCCTCTGCCTGCTCCACTCACCTGGTTTTCCACATGGACCAGGATGTGGCACATGTGTGTCATTGGGTGCCACAGAGCAAACAAGGACAAGAGAAAGTCCAGCACTTCTCAATGCTCATTGGCATTAAAACGTAGTGGTGGACTCACTTTTTTTTAGTGCACAGATCTTGTGAGTCAGACCCCAGTTTGACACACTGTTTAACCATTTCCACGAAATGAATCTATTTAGATGGGAATTTTGTTTCTTGTGACTAGAAAGATTTCAGTGTCGCTTTGAGCAAAATGGACAATGACTGCATCCCATATAGCTCTGTGTGGTGGCTTTTTTGATGTGTGGACTTTGCTAAGCCACAGCCTCCAGTTATTCAATGAAACAATAATCTAGGTGTTGCTGTAAAGGTATTTTGCAGATGTAATAAAAATCCCCGATCAGTGAACTTGAAGTAAAGAAGATCATCCTGGATAATCCGGGTGGGCCTGACCTAATTAGTTGCAAAGGCCTTAAGAACAGAGCTGAGGCTTCCCCGAAAAAGAGGAGAAATTTTGCCTTTGGAGAATACCTTCAGCCCATGCCTGTGGAATTCCAGTGTCCTGTGAACTTCTCTTTTCTTTTTCAAATGTTTATTTATTTTGAGAGGCGGGAAGGGGAGAAAGAATCCCAGGTAGGCTCCGCCCAATGCACTGCCGGAAGAAAGGCTCCATCCCACGGAAAGGGTAAGATCATGACCTGAGCCTAAGTCAGGAGTCGGACGCTTAACCAACCGAGCCACCCAGGTGCCCCCTGTGATCTTCTCTTTCTGACTGCCTGCCAGGTAGGTTTAATTGCTCGGTCATTCCCTGCAACCATGTTAGCCAATTCCTGGTGTATTAGCTTGCTTGGCCTGCTGTAACAAAATATCATAAACGGGCTGGCTTAGAAGAACAGAAATTTATTGTGTCATAGTTCTGGAGGCTACAAGCCTGAGATCAAGGTGTTAGTGTGGTTGGATCCTTCTGTGGGTGGTGATGGTGCCTCTCCCACAGCCTGCGGTGGTTTGCTAGCGATCACCCGTGTTCCTTGGCTTGTAGATGGTACATCACCCCAGTCTGCACCTTCATGTCCATGTGACGTTCTCCCTGTGCGGGTGTCTCTCTCCACATCCAAATTTCTCCTTTTATAAGGACAGCAGTCATATTGGGTTAAGGCCCACACTAATGACCTCACTTTAACATGATTACCTCAGTAAAGACTTTAGCACTAAATAAGGTCACATTCTGGAGGTTAGGACTCCAACATATCTTTTTGAGATACTCTGGTTGAACCCTGGCTGATACACTCTGTGGGTATCCCTTGGTCACATTCCCCAGAACAGCTTACCAGAAGCATTGTGATCTTCAGGTAGCACGTTCCATGTCTCCAAAAACAATGACTTGTCCTCTGATCTGGAGATGTTTAAATCTGAGTGTAAGCATATACAACTTCTCAGATCACACACACAGGGCCAGTGTTTGGAACTTACCAGAAAATTACTACTGTTAGAATTCTGGAGCATCTCAGTCGGCTGGACCATGGGTGTTTTAATTGAAAAGTGGAGTATTTTAACTATAACCTGGGTTTGCCATAAAGAACTGCTTGTCTAACAAGAATGAACAACTTGAAAAGCCAACAGATGGCTTTGTAGGATTTGGCCAGAGTGCTCATGGGTGTGAGGACTTGGAGGGGAGTTGTGTTGCTCGTGTATCTAGGGGCTGAGAGCTGGTGAAGACATTTCACATTTCCGAGCCTCTGTTATGTGTTACACACTTGCTCATGGCCAAGGGTGATCTGATTTAATTCTACTTTCTTACTAGGCATGTATTATTCTTCCATGGTGAGCCTGAAGTAAATGAGTCTTAGATGACTCTTAGATCACACATATAGTAAGAACAGGCCATGATTCAGGCATAGAGTTCATCCTCATTCTTCATGGATTCCACATTTGCAAAGTCACCTACACCCTAACATTTATTTGTAACTCAGAACGAATGGTGCTTTCATGATCATTCAAGGACACCTGCAGAACAGTGACCAATTTGAGTCACCTGATGCACGTATTCCTAGCTGAGGTCTAATGAGGCGGCACTCTGCCTTCTTGTTTTAGCTCTTATACTATAAACAAGGGACCTTTCCATGGTCCCTTGAATGCCATGGGTTTTTTGCATTTTTGTGCCTTTTGTTGGTGATTTTGCTGTTTGAAATGGCCCCAGACATTGTGCTGCAGTGCCATCTAGTGTTCGTAAGGGCAAGGAGGCTGTGATGTGCCTTATGGAGAAAATATATGTGATAGATGAGCTTTGCTGAGGCACAGGCTATAGGCACAGGCTCACTGGCTGTGAGCTCAGTGTTAATGAACCAACAATATGTAAGGTGACTTTAAACAGAAACACCCATAAAACCAGAGGCTCCCAGGAACCTAACTCCTCGGAGCAGAGGTTCAGTAATCACTAATTTGGTGTTCAGGGTGACTTTATAGGACAGAGATGCTGCAAATGCTGAGGACCGACTGCATCCATGTTGGGCTGTAAAGGCTTCCCATTCTTACTGCATTACGAGGATGGGAATCGGGACCCAAGATGTTGATGCCTCTGTCTTCTTACCTGTTCCAGGGATGAAAGAGACTGTAGCTTGAAAGCCTCTGTAGGTCACATTTTTATCTGACTGGAAGCTGATGAGCATTACACCAGAGGAGCTCAGCACAGGGGCAGGAGCAACGAAACCACAAAACCTTGCTGGTTAAAGCCCAGCTCAGGCAAGACGTGGTCAAGGGCCCAGCAAATAGGCATGGCATTGGATAGGGGAAAAAAATTAACCTTTAGGCAATTGTTGAGAAATAAACTTTTTTGGTGGTGTCACAGTTCATTTTCAGAATAGAAAGACTCCCACTGCGCATGCCCCTGAGGGAACTAGTTTGAGTCAATGGGCTTATTTCATTGGCACTTTCCCCTTCTGACCCTTAGATCACTGGGGGCCTTCCACACCTTCTGTCCAAATAGCTCTTTGGTTCTCCCTCTGGCCCTTCCTGCCCCTGACCTGGGAGAAGGGGTGGTGGTAGCGACCACTTAGGGAGGAGGGAAGGAGGGGGTGTAGGGGAATGAAGGAAACTTGAACCAGACCCTTTTTACTCCCAAGAACAATTCCCCACAAAGGACTGGGTCCAAAGGCAAACCAGGGGAGCCGAGGCTCCAGGGGCACAGACCTATTTCCTCCTGTCCTTCTACATCCCTGTGCACCGCCACATAGTCAGAAGAACAATCTCCATTCTCTTCTATTTCCAGACTCTGAAAGGAAAGCTGACAAGACTCCACATTACCGCCACAGCAAATCAAATGAACCATTGACCTGATTTTGAGTAAGCAGAGAAATGTGGAGTGCTCAGATTGCTCTGGGGTGTGACCTTAAGAGGAAAGTGAATGGGGCATTCATGAGTAGGTTAAATTACTTAGGAGAAGATGCTATACCACAGACTCCTAAACTCTAGATGCATCTAAGCTACCAAACAGGGACCAAATGTAAAGGTGTAAATATTTGAGCTCCCTGGTGCCCTCCTAGGAAGACCAAAGAAACAGCAAAGAACAATCTGAGCAATTTGATAGTACCGGCCTTCAATTGACTTTGAAGAGCAGAGCGGTGGGAAATAGGGCTGATGAGGTGGGAATTTACATTTTAAACACACAGATGATGGGGATTAAATGGAGCCTGAACACTCAGCAAAAGACACAGGGCTGCATGGATGGGACAAAGTGGAGGTAAGTGATCACTAATGGTGAATGTAGGCACAGGGAAAAGGAGACTATCAGAAGTACGTTCCATTCAAACATTTCTACATCCTTATTACAATACTTTCCAGTAGTAAACCCTTTTCTCTCCGAGTCAAATGATATGCACATAGTTCTGACTTGTAATCCTAATCTCCAAATTTCTATCTTGAATGGGTCCTGCACACTGGTGCTGTCACTGACTACAGGGTGTGAAATCATCATTTCACTGATGCATGGCACTCAGTACGCATTTATTGAATAGGTGTGTTTTTGAATCACTTCTAGCTCTGGCACGTTCAGATTTTCAACTAAATTTTGTCTTCGTCCTTCCAGAAATCCTCTCATACTTAAACTTTTATCCTCCATTACTCATAACCAATCTTCCCTTAGTGCTGCTTCCTCCTGAAATTTCTCATTTGAATGTTTGGGTTCCAGAAGCTTTTAGAAAGAGAAATTCTCTACTTATTTCCTCTGTGTTTTCTTCTCCCGTCATGTGTAAAACCTGCGTGATCTTTTTTCTTTTCCGAACATCAGACTTGCTATTTCAGGTGCCCCCCCCCACTCCCACCTGCTCTCTATTGTTCATTTGTCAATCCAATTATTTTACCTTGCTGGGAGATGAGCTGAGGGCTGGATGGCTGAAATTCTCAGTCCTTTTTAAACCCTAACTTTGTGGTAAATCCAAACTCGGCCACAACTTTTTGTTTGCTTGCTTTGTGTTTTAAATTAAAGGCTCTGTTCTCTGGACTGTTCTAACTCCACACTTCCTCCTGACTCTCAGACTTCTTTTTGCCTCTTAAATATATGAGAACCTGGGGCGCCTGGGTGACTCAGTCAGTTAAGCGTCTGACTTTGGCTGCAGTAATGATCTTGTGGTTCGTGAGTTTGAGCCCTGTGTCAGGCTCTGTGCTGAGAGCTTGGAGCCTGGAGTCTGCTTTGGATCCTGTGTCTCCCTCTTTCTCTGCCCCTTCCCCACTCAAACTCTGTCTCTCTGTCTCTCTCTCTCTCTCAAAAAAAAAAAAAAAAAACATATATATAGGAGCCTGGAGGTCTTATCCATCCTTACTCCTCCCCCTTTGCTTTCTAGTCTACTTTCTCTACTTCATATCCTCTCTCGCTTTCAATTATTATTTTCGGAGAAGGACTTCTAAATAAATGCCTCTTTCCAACCTCATTCTGGCTGCAGTCTTACCTTCAACTCTCTGGTGGCATCTCTCCGCAGATGGCCTATTAGTGTTTACCGAACCACAAAAGCTACGAATCAAATGCTGAATAAACTCCGTATCCTGACATTCAAAAACCTCTGTACTTTTAACTCAGCTCCTCTTCCACTACCCTTCCCAATACAGCTCTTACTCGAGGCCAGCCAGTCCCTCAGCCTGTTCTACACTAGCTCCTCTGTGCTTGGTCTGTTCCCTCTGCACAGAAGGCTTGATGTTTGAGGTCTTATTGGCATGGACTTTTGTTAGCCATTACTTACAAAGTGTTTTGTTAGCAGTTTAATTAATAAGGAAGAAATGCTTGTTTCTAGAAGGGACCAGGAACTGATTAAACCAGTTACCAGATCCAGATGGAGACAGCCCTTCAACAGAGTAAAGTGCACAGCTGTCATCTAGTGGTATATGTGGGTAGTTACAGGGAAAATAGGCTAGTCTTAACACGTATATATATCAAAGAACTTTGTATGCTGGGTACCAGGGAATAGATCTGATTAAAACAAAACAAAACGCAAAACCTCTCCCCTCATGGTGTTTATGTTAGCTCTTCTGTGGAGATACCAGAGCAAAGTTGAGGGTAACCAAGCTCAGTACCTTTATTAGGTAGTGTTTGGGGGCTTGAAAAACCCAGTCACAGTTGGCCATGTTGCTATAGTATTCAGGATAGTGAAGACTCTGTATGAGGCCTTCTTCAAAAAGGACAGTAAGGGAACTGCAACCTGAATCTGAAACACAAGGGGAAACGTCCTAACAATGGCATCGCTCAAGCCAAGAGGAATCAATCCTCTGTGTGCTTCCACCTGTCTCCCACAAATGGCTCATCAGCTGACTCCTCAGGCAGAGCTAATAAGAAGGAAGACGTCTGTGCACTGATTCTCCAGAACTCGTTCAGCCCTCTAAGCTCACTTGGGTATGTGATCAGCATGAGTCAGCAGGACGGGAGGAGGAGCACCTTCATGGCCTCTCACCTGCCTTGTGGCTCCCTCTGTGATGGAACCAAACAGACCCTGTTGGGGAGCTCCCTGCCCCTCACTTCATCCCTGCGGGGCCTCAACTTCTCTAAAAGGCCTGGGTAGTACGTGATATAAGCAAATGGTTTTACCAGGAAGGTAGTTTGGTTTTAGAGCTTTATAGGTGAGATTAAACCCAGCTGCATGATCTGTGGCATCAGAGACGAAATTCAGCTGTACAGAGTTGGAGCCAATAAGAACTGATCAAGGGAGGCTTTCTCCACAGAACTTCCCTGGAATGTAAGAATCAAGAGTCTTTGTTCAGAGTCTAGAAAACAGCATCCATTAAGAGACTTCAGGAGAACTGGCCTTGAACTGGATTTGTCAAGACAGTATAGGGTTATCTAAACCAGGGTTTCTCAACCTTGGTACTGCTGATATTTAACTGGAACATTCTTCGTGTTCAGGCTGTCCTGTGCATTTATCGGATGTTTTCTGGCATCTCTGGCCATACTCATCAGATGCCAGTAATACTGTCTCTAGTCATGACAACAAAAAATGCTTGAGACATTGCCAAATATCTCCTGGGGGCAAAATCTCCTATTAAGAACCACAGAAATGCTCCCCTGTTTCTGTTTCTTGCCTAAATAACCTTTGTTTCCTGCTCATGGTTATCCATCGGTATTTTCCTTCTTAGCTGGGTGATGCAGTAAAGGTCATTTTCATGCCTATGAAAGCAGCATTCTGCCTGAGCGTCCTGCCGTATGTCTATATTTTACCCCTGACGGGCCCCAGACCCGGCAAATAAATCTAGGAAGTCTGGTTCCATGGGAAGCAGATGGAGCCAATGAAGTGTTCTGTGGCCTTGCAACCATCACACAGGTTCACATCAGTTCCTTTCCACCGTCAATTCTGAGTCTGAAACTTGCAGACAGAAAGTGTGGTATTTACAGATGCCTCAGTGCCAGACAGCCTGCAGCCCGGCCCCATTAAGTCCTCGCAGCACGACATCCATTTGACAATGTCAGCATCCACTCACCAAGAAGTCTGTCTTCTAAGGAATATATCGAGAGGTAAGTGTGGTGACAAGACTCTGCATCCAAGTGGGAAACATTGAGCAGCACATGCATCTTCTCTGGTGCCAGCAGGATCCATACACACAGCCTGCAGGCAGATACATTAAGAGGGAGTTATTCCGAGACAGAAAGTGTCCAGTTCGTGGGCACAGCCAGACTGGAGGTGGGGGCTGGGGGAAGAGTGGCAGGGAGGCTACTCACTGCTTGCTCTCATAATACAGGTAGGGGCTTTCTGGGAAGTGCAGCTCCCCCTGAGACTCACGGAGCACACGGTCCCGCTCACTGCATGAGGCTGGGAAAGAGAGCCACGAGAATCAGGGTAACAGTGGTGACTGGCCACAATAGTCCTCTCCTTCTAGAACCTGTACAGAAGTGCCTAGTTCTTCAAGATGCATGGTTCCTCTCTTGTCAAATATTTCTCTTGCTTCTGTGATGCCTTACTCTTTTTTGTTCTTTTTAGATCCTGCTTAACCTTGAGATTCAATGATTCCTTCTGCTTCACTCCATCATAACTTGCTTCTATAAATACATGTATTTCCCGGTTCTAGCCTTAGCTTTCTTTTTTTTTCAAAAATTTTTAATGTTTATTTAATTTGGAGAGGAGAGAGAGAGACAAAGTGCAAGTGGGGGAGGAGCAGAGAGAGAGAGGGAGACACAGAATCCGAAGCAGGCTCCAGGCTCTGAGCCATCAGCACAGAGCCCGATGTGGGGCTCAAACTCACAAACTGTGAAATCATGACCTGAGCCAAAGTCGGACACTTAACCGACTTAGCCACCCAGGCGCCCCTCTATCCTCTTTTTACACGAGCCCTCTGACTAGTCTCATCCATACTCTGAGTTTCAACTGTTATTCTACACTTCTGAACTTCAGACCTCGTTTTTCAACCATCTCCTAGATATCCCCTTAACATGCTACAGATGGTCTGCAAAAAACTGCTTCCACTTCTGATTCGATTACTTTTAGGTGCCCTTTGCTTCGTTTCTCAGGCTCAGAACTTTGGTACCATCCTTGGTTCCTCCCTGTCTCCGCCCCCCCCCCCCACCCGCCTTCATCTAAGTGACTGCCAGGTGCCAATTCTTCTTGTTTCCATTCCCATCCTTTCATTCCCCGGCCATTGCCCTAAGCCTCTAGAACTAATGTGTAATCTCATAAGTCCACCTTGAATGATTTCCCCTCCATCCTATCCCCTATGTGCTGTTCTCATACCACCAGAGTACTGCTCTAATCTATTTAATTAATCAACTTCCTATTACTCAGTAAATCCAAACTTTTTTTTGACAGGCATCCAAAATTTCTACAAATTGGTCTCCATTTATTTTCTAATCTCCCTCACTTCAGCTGCTCTGACTGACATGCTGGTCTCTTACCCCAACATTTTCCTATCTCCATCTTTTAGCATCCATCTTTCGACAAAGAGGATTCCTTGAGCTGCAGTATTTTTCTTTATCTGTATCCCATTTCCACCTGACAACAGTCTACTGGTTCTTTGTGGTTTTGTTGTTTGTTTGTTTCTTTGTTTGTTGTGATTCAGCTTAAAATGCATCTGTGTTCCAAAGCCTCCTCTGGCTTTTTCCCCCCAGCCACTTACTCCTGCAGCTCTCAAGGTACTCTTTTTCCTGAAACTATCTTTGTATTTAGTTCCACAGACTCACAGACACACACTGAATATTTGAGCCAAAGGTGCCTTAGAGACTATCTGATCCAGACATTTTTTTTTTAACCGTTTATTTATTCTTGAGAGAAAGAGCGTGCGCGCAAAGTGGAGGAGGGGCAAAGAGAGAGGGAGACACGAAATCCGAAGCAGGCTCTAGGCTTCGAGCTGTCAGCACAGAGCCTGATGCAGGGCTCGAACTCACAAACTGCAAAACATGACCTGACTGAAGTCGGACACTTAACCGACTGTGTCACCCAAGCGCTCCCAGATTCTTTTCTTTATGGACAAGGAAACTGAGCTCCAGAGGTAGGAAGGAGCTCTCCCAAAGTCACAGAGCAGCTTCATTGAAGACTTGGCAATGTGGGGGAGAGTCCCCTGTACACATGAGGACGCTTTCAGGGTAAGGCGTGTAGCTTAGTGACCATCTGCACCACCTCACCTCCCGCTCCCTCTCGAGTGTCTGATCTAAAGCTAGGATTCGGCAAGTGTTTGCTGAGTTGAGATGGAGGGCTTGAAGAAGTGAAATGGGAGAGGATCCAGAGCTCCTTCTGGGTGATGGGCTGCCCTGACTGGCAGGGAATGGCTGTGGGTGCCCCAAGTGTGGGTAGCTTTCTACCTAGTGAGCAGAGAGAGCTCTTCCTAAGACTTCCGATTACAAAAGGAACTTATATTCAGAAATACTAGATATTAATTCCTGCTCCCGGTGGAGCAGGCTGTAAGAAATACCCACCTCTGGAGCTCTTCCTCCGTTTCCCTGGGAAAGAAAAAGGAGCGTGCTATTCAAGGTTTGTGGTACCCTGAACAATATTTCAACAAGTTAGCATTTCCCTGGCTCAAAAGTGCAGGGATTTTTAAGTCACTATGCAACTAATGAAAATCTGATCTCTGGAAAGAACAGAAGGCGTAATTTGACAAAACAGGAACGTGGTCTCGGTGTTTTAATGAAATTTCACTCTCTTTATTAAGTGCACTAATCAGGCCACGATTAGCTGGGAGGTCACACAGAGGAAGAGGTTATCTGGTCTACTTCTCCCATTGTTGATGAGAAGGGATGCTGGAGATGAGAATAAGTGGCCCGCAACCAAAAAAGAGTTACTGGGGTAGCTACCACTTGAGCTGAGGGCTTGGATGCCTGCCACTGTACACTTGATAACAAACCCAAGTTCTTACCAATTGAATTTTAATTAACTCCTTTGGGACAGAACAGAAGCCCTATTGAAGCTGGAAGCTACTAGTTAGAAAACAATTATGTTGGATGTGGAGGCAGAACCGAAGTTTCAATTAACTCCCTGATCAGTCTAGTAGAAGGTGTTTATAGACCCTGATCTTTTCAGACGTATGGCACCCAGATCTGTGCCTGGCCTTCTCAACCACAGCATCACTCACATTTTGGGTTGAGCCATTCTTTGTCATGGGTCTGTTCTGTGCATTATAGGATGCTTAGCAACATCCATACCTCCTTCCCACTAGGTGGGTGGCACCCCCACGTTGTGACAACCAAAAACCAATGCAGACATTGTCCTCTGGGGAGCAAAATTTCTCTATAGCTTGATAAATCTTGCTAGCACAGTTGAGAAGTAAATGGTGAAAATACATCTCTAGCTGATTGTTTCAACTAAAGGCAATTTGACAAAGTCTAGGATGAATGGATTCACGTTTCTTTATATATTTGTATACTGTACTGTACACCATATTTTACTCTGGTTTTAAATTTCATAAATGTCACAATTCTTATGTACTACACTAAAAACAGAAGCAAGCCTGTCTGCTCAGTGGTCCTGTCTTGCCTAGACTCTGCTGACGCTCTCTCTGGCCTTAGCTTCTTGACCTTATGTGCTGGATTTATTACCAGTTTGGATGTGTTTGTGGATCCAGGGAAGCACTTTTCTAAGATCTGTGAAGATCCCAGGGGATCCTTGGTTATCTTCCTGCATGTTGTTTCTCCAGCCTCGGCCACAGCCCAAACCCCAAGAAGTCACACCAGCCAGAGTCCAAGCCCCCTTCTTATTCCGGCACATGAGGGAACCTCCTGAATCTCCCTGCAGGGGGAAAAGCCTCCATTACCATCATTATCAGTGTCTGTGCTCACTCTTTCCCCCCAAGAATATGCTAAAGGAGGATCAATGATATTTCTTCACTTCTAATAACTTGGACTCGGTGGCCAGGAGAACAGCCAAGCACAATTCACATTAAATCTTCAAATATCATTAGGGCCTATCAATTTCACCTCTTTCTTCCCCATCCTTCCCCTTCCACCCTTTCTTCCATCTCCTATCTCATCCTGCAGACTCAGAGAAGTCTTGCCCAGTAGTGAAACTGATCCCAGATCTTGGTCAGCGGGAGGAATGGAAGGAGAGTGATTATCCACTAGATGGAAACTTCTCAGTAGGAAAACCCCAGCCATCCTTCAGCTGTAGAGAACCCTAAGCTCACTGATGGCACTATCTCTGTTAGTTGGTCTTTTGGAAAAAGGAGAAGACCTCCTCTGAGTTCACACTCTCCAGTAAAAACAGATTGTAAAAACTGTCACTTTATTTCAACTTGACCTCCCTTGCCACCCCTGACAAGAATCCAGTTTTGCCTGTAGCCTTCTTTCAGCCCCTCACCTGATGGCAAAGCTGAGGGAAGCCCAGCCAGGGACCTTTCAGCCTGACCACTCCCACCTACCTGACATGCATCTCTCCCTCCATCCGGGAAACCTGTGCAGAGAAAGGTCTGCCCACTGATGGGTTTCTTTAGGGTTAACAAAGCTGCCACACACTCTTCCTGGGTCAAAATGGGCAGGTTCACATCCTGCAATACCTGCGAGACAACGCCATCTAGAAAACACAGAGATGAGAGCCCCAGTGAGGCACTCTCGCACTTCCTCAATTGAAGATGCTACATTCAGGTTTGTGTCCTTTGGAAAGACCTGGATTTCTATGTTCAATGAATATTCTCTTTTGAAATGCTTACACCATTGTTGTTGTTTTTTAAAATAGATTAAAAACAACTGTATTTTCTAATTACCCACCAGGAAGTTCTGACATCTGATTAAGAGAAGTGGCATACAAGTTCTTACCTTCAGCTGAGCGGCCCCAGCCTGCAGTTGTACAAATAAATCCAGCCTCAAATTCTTCCTTTGGCTCTGGAAGACACATTGGGCCCACAAACTGGCCTGAAGAAAAGAGCAGGACAGGGTTTGGAGGAGAGGACACCCTAAGCCACTCACCATTTGGTATGTAGGTGGTTCCCCAAAGACCTTGTGAGAGTTGTGATATCTATGCCTCGCACCTCCAGGGGCCACTTATCAGACAGAGAAAGACTCTCTCCTGAATCCACATAACCCTATATTTGAAGCCACAAGCAAAAAGAGCTTCACATAGGGGACCCTCCACCTCAAATTCCTGTCTCAAAGTGCATGACCCAGAACTGTTGGACATATGCTACATAACATACGCTGTAGGAAATGTGCTATGGAACAGAAGTTATAGAGCACATGGGATAGACAATTCAGAGTGAACCTCTAATGTTTACCAAAATGGAAGGCGCCATCCATCTTCAAAAGAGCAATATCATAGTCCATTGGCTTCTTGATGGAGAAGTAGGGGTGTATGATGATGGTTTCAATGGTGAGGGTTTGCTCCCCTGGCTCTATATGACTCAAGTCATACTCTCCAGCAGTAACATTCAAAGTTGATGCGATATTTCTATGAAGAAGAAGCGGTAAAATGGCTGACTTTCATTTAGCCTCTGAGTATACTTGTAATGGTTGACAATCTGGCCTCTTTCAAATAACATGGATGGATGATATGAGTGTGAGGATACTGAACAGAGAAAGCGAGAATGATTCCATCACTACTAGTAAAAGTGCAAAAGTTCCTGACTTAAGTGGGAAACTAGTAAAGAGTGGCCTCAAATGGAGCCAATAATATGATAAATTGAATACTTTGCCTTGTTATTCATTAAATGTCTAAAAATGCATTTATATTGTAACTCAGAGGTCTGAAGCCATAGTGGACTTTATTCACCTACCCTAACTGGCTGGCCTGGCTTCAATAGCAGTGAGATTCTTTGAGAATTACTTGTGATTCCCCTAAGTATGCTGCTTTAATATCAGAGATCTAATGCTCAGTGTACATTGTGAAAGTCATTGTGTAATAACACCAAAACTCTGGTATCTCAGCGAGTATGCACAGTTAAGGCTTTGGGACTGATGAACACAATGGGAGTGAGGATCTTCTCCTTACATTCTTTATGTTTGTAATTTAGAGACATGGTGTGAGATGGGAAAGACCACTCTATTGCCATTCTTTCTGTAGCAAAGTTATCTAAAAGGAACTCGGTAGAATGCATTGAGTTGTATTAAGAACTTTGGGCTTACAGTCTTTGGGCACCCTTTATTCCCAGAAGTGATTTTTTTTTATATAGAACTGAAAAGGTTGTAATTTTCTCCTGGTATATTCCCTCCAGCTCTTGGCTATATTGGGTACCTAACCTAATACACAGCATCTCTTTAGCCTAACCACCTGCCACACTACAGTGAAATTATCAATTAACTTTTCTTTAGACTATCAACTCTCTGTGGGCAGGAATTACATCTTACTTACTTTTGTATCTTGGTACCCACCAAAGTGTCTAATGCCAAGTGAATATCCAGGGGATGTTTGCTGACTTAAAATAAAAGAGGACAAATATGGGACTTGATTGCAGCCTAGTGACTACCCAGAGCACTAAAAACAATAGAACATTTAGAGCACACAGGAAAGTGGATAAAAGATGGAAGTTGTTAGACTGAAGCTCAGAGAGGCATGACCAGTAGAAAAGCGGACATGAGAGACTTCTTTACATTTTACTGGCCTCCCTTTGGTTTCCTCTATCAATTTTGTCTTAATCTTTAAATGCTGTAAGTTGATTTCAAAGGAAAAAAAATAGAACAACAATGACCTTTGCATTTGGGGGAGAACTGTTTTTACACTTTTGGAAAAGGACGAAGAGAAGTTGGATCAAGAAGTGAGTTACTGAAATATAAAGTTGCGTTCCAACAGCTGCAGTGAGCCCATGACTAAACATGGACAATGCTGGTCAGGGCCAGGGGCTACCAGGGCATGGCTTTCTATTACTAATGTTTAATGTCAGCTCCTTTACAAGGACAGAAATCACAAATAAATCTTCCAAAAATGGGATCAGTGTGATCAGACATGTGTTATAAAAGAAAAATACTGGTAGGGGCAATATTTTCCAGAATACACATTTTGTATATAGACTGTATTGTATGAAACAAAGTCATAATTAGAAGCACTGGGTTCTTTTACCAATTTTTTAGGATGCATAATGAACCAGATTTTTTTTTTTCACTGAAATGTAGGAGAGGCTTTTCACAAATGTATCTTTATGATCCTTTGTTTTCACTTGGATGTTATTCTTTAATTACTTCCAGTCATGTTTGAGTAAATAAAATTTTCTACTCCTGCAAAGAAAGTATGTTTTCTATCAAGTTAAGTACCCTCTGACAGTGTCACTTAGCCCTTTTTGTGTCATGCATTTAGGATGTTCCCATGCTAATGCATACATCACGCATTTCCATGTTGTAATAGAGTTGTTGCTGCTGATTCCAAAGGAGAAGGTGGATAATCTGGCATTCATCCATGAACTAGGCCTTTCCTACCTGTTTGCAACGCAGTGAGCAGCCGTAATCACCCACTGTGCAGAGATGATGGTTCCACCACAGATGTGCTTCTGCCTTCGTTTCAGAGACACCTGGATTACAAAGAGCTTAAGTGGGAGCAAGTCAATGCCCTGTTGCCCCCCCCCCCCACAAAACCTGGAGACTGAGCATATTCTGAAAAATAGGCCCAGATGTCTTATATACAAATATTAGAAGTTGTGGAGTGTGAAGGAGTAAAACCTGTCCCATTACAGCTCAGAAGGGTAGTGTTGGAACCAGAATACTTCCAACCCTGGTCTACAGAAGAGGTAGTTAATTTGAGATGGTTGGCTGTAAGAGTTTAGTAGAATTGGTAGTAAAATTGGTGGTATTTATTTATTTGTTTGTTTATTAATTTATTTTCATAATACTGTTGGCCCAGACTGTTACCCTAATAATATGAACAATGCCTGTGAGTGAAGAGAAAGAAAGAAAAGTATAAGATATAGCAGAGTCCAGATGAAGAGGTTTGGGAGAAAAACAAGGTGAGGGCTAAGGTAATCTTTCGACACATGCTTCAATTCCTCCAAGCCTCTTAGAGAATAGTGTGTATCTACAATTTCCTCATGCTTTTACCTATTTGCTTTTAACTACCACTGCTTCAAGCCTATTTTTTAATCTGCCTCTACAAATTACTTGCTATCTTTGGTTTATCTTGTTCATGATATTTGATTTGACTCTAAAATGGGTACAGGTATATGCTGTTAATTCCATTGTCAAAATTAGAAAAAAATCAATTTATTAGAACTGTCTCTTTTTGACCAAAAATTATTCAATAAACTATTAAAATGTTTAATACAGTGAAGAATAGTAAGTAAAAGGAAGTAAAACCACTGACTATGACTTGAATATGAACTTCTGAGTTGATTAGTCAACCAATTGACCAGATAAGCAACTGATCAAATCAACTCTTCAACCAAGTAATTAATTCATCAGTTAATCAAATGACAATGCCTCAGCCATTTAGTCAAGCTACTGAGCACAAATTCAATCAACCAATCATTACTAAATAGCCACTTAGCAAAAATCGATGTGACTGACTTAAAGTAAAAGCAAGGGGCTATTGCTCACAAAATTAAGAGGCAAGAATACAACATGGCTCTCAGGGTAAAGAAAGCTGGGAGAATGTCAAAGACAATAAATGCGAACACTGTAGGCTAGAGACAGAAGCACAAAGGCATTTCTATGGCATGGGAAGACCAGGAAATTAGATTGAGAGAGAATTCTTAGGATATCAGCTTCTAAGGACATCCCAAAGATGTCCTATGGTATAGGTACAAATCTCCAAACAGAAATTAGACCTATGGATATAACAGCTTTGACTTTCCTGAGCATCTTTAACTATAACAATGTAACATATTTATTGACTAAGAAAATTGTTTTTTTTTTTCATTGTAAACTCACGAGGTTTTTTTTTTTTTTTTTTTTTAGCTTATTGAAGTGCAATTTTTGTCTTAGGGGCTGAAAGTTTGGGATGGCATTTCCAATTTTTGGAGCAAGCCAATAGTGCATATGATTATTCTGAACACACATTTTCTGGAACTCGATGGATGGACATCTTGAGGGACTTGGATCCTGGCCCACACTCATGACATATCTGGTTATGAGGTAGGCAGAATGGAGTTCACTGATGAGTAGCATGTGTTTCTGGGAGATCCAGTCCTGAGACAGCTCATAGTCTACCTGCCAGAGAATGTTCCCTGAGACTCACCTGCCAGGGGTAGGAACCCTTTTCCACTTGGCTTCCCCCAACAATGCGACTGAAAATGTTAAGGTAATTCCAAGGCTGTGCCTTCACCAAACTCTGCCCACAAGTGGGATCTGGGAATGAGAGAAGACAAAAATTTAGTGGTTAGATAGCTCCTGGAAATGAGGGATACAGGAAACTTTACTGAGCAAGCAACTGTAGGACATTGAGCATGTAGAAATATTATAAAGCAGCTTTATGTTAATTGTGAGATTTGCTTCAGCTTTTCTCACATAGAACGGGCACATTATGAAGACACCTATTTTTTTTAATATGAAGGTGAAGGGACTCAGAGGTAGATCTCCACTGGGTTAGCAGGACTATAGCCCCCTTGGTTTTGAGCAACCTGCCCTTTTAGAGGCTCCTTACAGCATTCTGTACTTCTATAGCATTTATCACATGCCATTATGGTTAATTTTACATGATTCAACCCAGCTAGGCTGTGGTCTTCTCAAATATAGGAGCTTAACCTTAGAAATATCTAAATTCAAAATATCTAGAACAGTTCATTACGCATAGAAGTTGCTCAGTTAAGTAGTGAAGTGGATGATGCCATATTCTGCCTTGGATTGTAATTGTGTGTACATCTTCTTTGCCCCACCCAGGAAACTGAGTGGAGACCATGGTCTATGCTGCCTGACACATTGTCAGATATTGGATTTAAATCTTTATGCAAGTGGAAAGTGGCAGGTTGCTCGAGAAGAGTGGGGTGGAGAGAAGATGTCCTGATTCACACACCACAGTGGTGCTAGGCTAGAAGGGTTGCCAGGTAATGGCAAAAAGAACTCTTTCCTTTTTGTGGAGAAGACTTTATCCCTGAAAAGGTTTCATTTACTTATTTAACCTCAATGTGTTTTTTGACTCCTCAATTAGCAGATGAGATAGATTAAAGATGTTTAGGTCTCCCTGGTAATTCGAGGATGATAATTCTGTCCCTTCTGCAGGTCATTCTTTTCATCATGTTTTCAAGGAGAGCCTAGAAAGCCCTGCCTGATAATCACCCTGCTTCTTTACCTGGCTGAACCCTCTAATCCTTATTCCTCAACTTGGGCAACACCTCAACTGAGAAGTCTTCCTTCGTTTCCTCGAGCTGTGGTAAGTATCTCTCCTGTATTGTGTAGTACACTTTCCTCCCCACTTTTATAGACTTTGCCATGCAGTATTGTGATAACGAGTTGTTTGTCTCTCTCATTGGACTATAAACTACATGAGGGAAAAAAACCTATGTTTTATTCATCCCTGTATCTCCAAGGTTTTGCACAATTCCTAGCATACAGTAGACACTTAGAAAAGTTGGATGGATGAACAAATGTTTTTTTCTTGAGAGCATATCCTTGAGAGCATAGCCATTTGGATTAACATGGTAAAATATACAAAGTTCTTTCAAATAACTTCTCATTTAATCTCCACTCAATGCCTGTGAATCAAGCACTATTGCCCCTGCATTACAGATGAGAAAGTGAAGAATCAAAGAAAATCACAGCTAATTAACAGCAAAGTATGGCTGTAATACTGAGCCTTTTTTGTTCTGAACCCAATGCAGGCATGACATTGAATCAAAAACTTATTTTCTAACTGTTTCAGTTGAATGGATCATAAGTAAATTAGACACGAAGTTGACTATTTCCTGAACTCGCTGAAGCAAAGACAGAAAACAGGATGATTCTTGGGGCTGGCATGACTCTGACTATAGAGAAGCCTGCCAAGAACTACTCTCACCTTATGGTACTTGAAGGAAAAAAAGAGCATTCGTAATGCACCACAGTCAATAGACTTCATATTTCCCAATAGGAGAATTTTCCAAAAGATTTCCAGTGCTTCCCAATAGATGCACCAATAGATGCTGATTTCCAGAATTTGCTCCATGAAAAAAGATCGGATTGTGGGATATGTCCAAATAAGTGAATCATCCCAGTTTTCTCTCCAGATCAATGCATCTTGTTCAGATTGTATCCCGTGAATGTTTTATGCAGTTTCATATGCTGATTACAGGACAGAAGCTCAAAATAATTACATGAAAAACAATTAGATCTCCAAAATTTATATGCTTCTATTTTCCCAAAGGAATATTGAGTTGGGGTTGTGATGTCCATTGCCAGCAAAGGTTATTCCTTCAGACAAAGGCAGTGATAGTGTTTGTTTGGAACTTACCTTTGGGGAGAGAGAGAGTTGCAGATTTACATTGTTCCACACAGAGCATTCCAAGTAGTAAAATCAGCCTATTCTTGCTCAGAGGCATTTTAAGACTCAGAGTTTTTCCTTGAATATTTAGAGAGATGAAAGAGCACCAAATAGAAAGCCTGTAAGACCAGCAATAAACCAGCTTAAAAGAAAGTTATTTATTAACCAAGACTTGAGTCATTCAACCATGTCCATACAATGTTTCTAAATGTGGTTTCTTGCAAAGATCTTCGCAAGATGTGGGGAGTCGACCACAGAAGCATAGTCTTGATCCAGCAATATTACACGTCCCATTACACCCACATCAATCTGTTGCTTCCCCCGGAGTTTATTGGCTAGCCAAGTGGTTGGTGTCTAAGGTTTTATATGCAAACATTACTTGCTCCTTAGTATATAGGTTACCACTTTCTACAAGAGGATTGAATATCAAAGTTGTCCTTATTTGCAAGGTTATACTACATGCTTGCAAACAACCCATCAGAATATGCTAAAATATTTTTCTTTCTCTTATTTTCCAATTGTAAATGGGCGGTTATAGCTATGTGTTAGAGAAGGAGAGGGGAGGAGAGGAAAGATAATTTGATAGCACACTCAGGAATGAAGTCAAGCTACCAAACAGTCATTTGGGATACTGTCGATTGGGGCATTTGTGAATCTACATTTTCTCACCGTGTTTTATATTTGTAGAAGGCAAACACTAAATCGCTTTCACTTCTACACCTGGTAGATGATGTGGCACAGGAAAGTGGCTCTGATTATACACAAGTCTTCCTCTTCCTTGACTGAGTTCTTGGCACATCGTCAGTGTGTGAGAAACCCTTGTGGATCGGCCAGTGCCATGTGTGCCCACACGGGAATATGAGATTTTTTCTGTCAGCTTTTACAAATTAACTGCCCCAAAGAGCAAATGCCAAATCAGAAGGCTTTAACGTCCTTGTGACAAGTTTTGCCCTTGTACCACACAATTCTATAAAACTACATCACGTGCAAATAATATAAATGCAAAACGAAGGACACTCAAATCCCCAGAGACATTTCCACAAATACATTAATCCTGAAGCTGGAAAATTTTGGCTGTTGGTATAGCGATTGGTATCAACAATAAGAAGTAGTCAACCCATGTCTAAACTATAATCAAAATCTCCATCTTTTTTTTTTTTTGTACAAGTGATCTTTCAGGTCCTGTTATATTTTGTCACTCACTTTCCAGACCAATTTAATTTGACTAGGAATATGGCCTTCCTGACTTTAAATCATTATATTTTGTCTACTTATTGTGTGATACTAGTTTAAAAACTTGCAGGAAGACTTAGCCTGGGACGTGCCTGGGATGTGCCAGGGATGTGCCTGGGCGGACAGGCCTCAAGTAGGCATGGAGTCCCCATTAAACCATAGAGCGTTTGAGCTTTCAAACTAATGTCAGTTTCTAGTACCACAGAATAAAGAAATTG
Organism: Herpailurus yagouaroundi; assembly: GCF_014898765.1. Taxonomy (NCBI): domain Eukaryota; kingdom Metazoa; phylum Chordata; class Mammalia; order Carnivora; family Felidae; genus Herpailurus; species Herpailurus yagouaroundi. The sequence goes on along the minus strand of NW_024412449.1, from coordinate 6,489,768 downwards.
AAAATGAAAAATGAAATGAAAATGAAAATGAAAAAAGAAATCCAAAATGAAAAATGATGAGATTTCCCTTGCCATGTGAGAGTTGGGTATTTTTGTTGACTGCCACACAGAAATGTGATGGGATCCTGCGTGTTCCTGCAGTTCAGAGGAAGACATTCCCTTTAAGCTCTTGTATCAACACATATCATAATTATCAGTGTTATCAACACAGTCTTTCCCAACATGAAGCTGGTCATTAAAAGTTTGGTAATCTAATCTCTTGAGAGTGTAAACTGTGACTCCTTGCTGTTAAAATCATTAGGGAGATTGTATCAGGTTCTGGAACACTAAATTTCCATAAGGCCAGGTCCCCAAGCCTCCCAGAATTCCAAGGATTATAATAACTGTATGTTGTAGCTGCTTGCAGAAAGGGATATATTGAAGTGTTGTTGCTTGACATGGTAGTATAAAGTCAATTTTTCATCCACCAAACTGTTAAATCTTTTGGAGATAAAAATGTCTCTCTTGGGAATTCTGGGGCAAAATCTGTACCAAATATGGGGTTGGGGTTCAAAATACTGTCTTTATACTGTCAATATACTGTCTTACACTGTCTTCCTCATCTGTAAACCTTCAATTTGAGAAAATGGCATCACAATTTATCCTGAACCAGTGATATAGAAGCAAGTGACAGAAATAAAGAGCAAAACTTATTTGGGAGGACATACTTTTAACCCAGGCTAGACAAGAGTAATGCAGACAAAACCCCACTAAAAAAAGATGTGTTCAAAATTTGAAATTATAAAAGAACAAACCCAAATGAAAACAGTAAAAAACAAGGTATGTTTGCAGACACATCAAAGAACAGATTTAGACCATCAGGTAATAATAGAATGAGCTAGTAGACAGTATAACATATTGGTTAATATTTTCAAAGGAATAAAAGAATAAGAAACCTCAGATGGGTTTTTGTTTTAGAAAAGACCACAACAATTTGAAAAAACAAACAAACAAACAAACAAACAAACAAACAAACAAAGAGATAGTCTGGAAATAAAAAAAATATACCCAGAAAAAGTAGGTTAGACGGTAGATTATACATAACTAAAGAGAGAATTAATGAGCTGGAAGATAGATCTTAGGAATTACCCAGAATATCATATACTTATCTATGCAAAAAAATGAAAAAAATGAAAAAGTGCCATTTAGCATTATCTATCAGAATTTAAATTGGGAAAAGCTTTGACCCAATAATTTCACTTCTTAGAGCATAACCAAGAGAACTGGTATATGAGCATTGGCAGGGTATAGCTAAATAAATACTGATCAAACACTTAGAATGCTATGAATCATTACAAAGATTGAAGGAGATTAGTACATGCCCACAGGGAATTATCTAAAAAATATTTTTGAGTAAAAGAAAGCAATTTCAGAGCAATACAAACAGTAACATCACTCATGAAAAACCATATGGAAATCAGGAACAAGGAAGAGATTCTTGGTTATTCAAAGGGAGGACTGGGGTAGAGAAAAATATGGGGCAGGAAAAGGAAGAAGCATCTTCAATAACCGCATCTCTGTCTAAGGAGTTCGAGATTTGGTGGGGGGATCTATATAATAAGTGGGAAATGCCAATGCTGCATTAAATCATGGGTCACTTTCACATGGAGCATTGTGGCTCTTCTGCAGCTCACAGGAACTAACTGTGAGTCACAAGATAGTGTTTAAGAAAATAGTTCTAGGCTGCTTCTTAGAAATACCACGGATGACCAAAGGATAGCCCACATTAATTGTGTTGGTCCAAATCAAGTTTCAAAGCAAATTTGATGTTTTCCATTGTTATATACAAATAATGAGAAGACTAAACGAAGCCCCTGAGACCTTTATGAACCTCAGACAGCATAATGGTGTAGGCATACATAAACGCACCTAATTTTCTCAGTCTCGTTGGATTTTCTCCCATTGGATTCTCAGTGGGATGTTGACAAACCTGTGCCTCTCTGACCAGAGGTAAAAGTTTTATATTCTAAATGGTCCTAAATCCTGCGTAAATAAACCCTGTCATACAGAGATGACTCCTAGAGTTTGTCTCTGTCATAATATTTGGCCAGCAGGTAACAGTCATTCTTTGTTATTGATTTATTAATGTCCGTGCATTTGTAGCAGGAGCTACTAGTTGTTTATTTGAAATAGATTCTCAGTTATGAATTATTTGTTTACTGTTATCTATTGCTAAGTGTGTTAACATACAGCATCTCACTTAACACAGCAACCATGTGAAGCAAATATTATCTTAATTTTATTTTATTTTTTTATTTTTATTTTTTTTTTCTTTCAACGTTTATTTATTTTTGGGACAGAGAGAGACAGAGCATGAACGGGGGAGGGGCAGAGAGAGAGGGAGACACAGAATCGGAAACAGGCTCCAGGCTCTGAGCCATCAGCCCAGAGCCTGACGCGGGGCTCGAACTCCCGGACCGCGAGATCGTGACCTGGCTGAAGTCGGACGCTTAACCGACTGCGCCACCCAGGCGCCCCTATCTTAATTTTAAAAATAAGGATATTGAGTCTCAGAAGGATTATATAATTTTCAAGGTCACCTGCCAGGTGGCAGACCTTAAATTTATCCCCAGAGCTTTTGGCTCTGAAGTCTTCTCTTATTTTCATTGCAGCAACAGTACATCACGCTTTTCCATATCATACTGGCACCCACATAGTTCAGCTTGGCTCTGATGTTGTCTTTGGACACACTTTGGACAACACTTTGGCTGAGTGGCTGAGTGTTTCCTGCTGGCTGCCATGGCCTGTGATCACTATGTGGCCACCCGCTCTCCACTTCTCTACTCTACACACATGTCTTCAGAGTCTGTATCGTCTTATTGGCTGCTTCCTATCTGGGGGGATGGGTGAATGCTTCATCATTTACTGGCTGTTTATTGAGCTTGACTTTTTGTGGACCAAATAAAATCAACCATGTCTCCTGTGACCTCCCACCACTAGTGAAGCTTTCTAGTACCCATATTTATGTGCTGAAGTATCTCCTGCCATCTTAGGTGGGTCAATCATTGTAATCACATTGTTTATCATAGCTGTTTCATATCTATACATCCTGCACTTGGTCCTGAATATGCACCCCACTGAGGGAAGACACAAGGCCTTCTCTTTTTGTACTTCTCACCTCAGTGCAGCCACTTTGTTTTATGGCACAGTCACATTTGTTTATGTCATACCGAAGTCAAGCTACTCATCTGACGATATTAAAGTGGTGTCTGTGTTCTATACAGTGTGGTCCCCATGCTGAACCCCTTGATCTACAGTCTGAGAAACAAAGAGGTGAAAGAGGCAATGAGAAAATTGATGGCTAGAAAAAATAGGTCATTTTGAAAGAAATTCAGTGTGATTCCAGAAACTGAAAAACTATAGTTTCAGGAACATATGTAATAGATGTTTATGTTATCCATTAGCCTTATCACTTTATGTGAAGAACTATCTTAAATACACAATGCCAGTATGTTAATTAGTACCAACTTTAATTTATAATTTTCTAGGTCACAAAATATATCATTTCATGAAATTCTGCTGGGTTTGATTTAATGTATATATTTCAGCATTAGGAGACCTAGAGAATATAGTTTTACTTTTTCTCTGCTTTGCTCATTGGTTAGAGTCCATGATTACAGAGTGTTTTATTTTTCTTCTGTTAGGTTATTATTTTTAAAATATCTTCTTGTAAGTTAGTATCTTAGAAAGCATTGTGTACTCAATGGAAATGCAATTGATAGTAGTGTCAGTCCAGGTCACTTTCTCTGGAAGCCTTGGTCTGTCTTATACAGGGTTATCATAACCTTTGAAATGGAGTCTTGAAAATTTTTATTTCCACCTAGAATAAGAGACCAAAAGAATTTATTACATACTTTTGCCACCAAAGCAACTCAATCCAGGTAACACAGAAGAACTCTGAAGGCTGAGCCTTTGAGAGTTCCTTTGAAAATTCCCAGTAGATTTTTCATATTTTTCAAAAGTTTGTCTCCAAAGACTTGTCTTTGAACCTTTGCTAACAAGCTTTTGAATAGTAGGAAAAACTACTGGGGTGTATTGGTGGGAGGAGGCTAAGGTACAGTGGAACTTTCTTTCGCAAGCCAATTGGTATAAAATTATGGATTAAGACACCCGGGCTGATGCAGGCAAGGACTATACCTGCGATCCTTCTCCCAAATATCTCCCGAAGTGTTCATTGCCACCACTTCCGTCACGACTTTATTTTAGGTGTTTATGATTGAGCCTGGACAGTTTTCACCCTCCTGAATTACTTCCCTGCCTCCAGAACCTTTTGATTAATCATGTTGAAAGATTAAAATATGGTTTTCCAATTATTACAAAAGTGATGTGTGTTATATGAATCCTAGAGTAAATGTGGATTCCAATTCTCCCTAATCCACTGTTCCCAGAATATAAATTGGTGAAAGAAGAACTCTTTACAAACAGTCAGAGATAAGAAGACAACTTGCAGAAGGAATAGCTTCAGGAAGTCCTGGTAACTCAGGTCTCCTATGGATGATGTTATTTATCCACAGTTTTTTAGAAAGATAATACCAGAGAGTCCGAGGCTAGTCACCAGGTTTTACAATGAAGTAATCAGGTGGCGTTCCCCCTCATCGCTCTGGACCTCTTATGTTGAGCATTTTAAAAAAGCATTTGTCAGCCATTTGTATATCTCCTTTCGTGTAATGTCTCTTCAAGTCCTTTGCCAATTTTATGCTCAGATTGTACTTTTCTTATCGATTTGTTCTTACTATAATCTGTCTACAGCTCTTTTGTCAGATTTCTGCATTTGGAAGTTATACTCCCATTCCGGTTTGCCTTATCACTCTCTTAATTGTCTTTTGATGAACGGAAGTTTTTAATTTTAATGAAGTCTAATGTAATAACGTTTTCCTTATTGTTTTGTGTTTTAGTGACAAGTTCAAGAAATCTTTTCCCAATCCAAGGCTACAAAAATATTCTCTCATGTATTCTAGAGGTTTTATACTTTTGAAACTCAGAGTTGGGCTGTAATTTTACTTTGTTTCACATATGAATTAAAAAGGGCAGAGCCAACACATATATTTACTGAGAGAATGTGTGAAACTATCTGGTTTTGCTTGTATTACCAGCTCCTCCTCCAAGACTGTTTTTTATTTTATTTTATTTTATTAATTATTTATTTTTTAATTTACATCCAAGTTAGTTAGCATATAGTGCAACAAAGATATCAGGAGTAGATTCCTTAATTCCCCTTACCCATTTAGCCCATCCCCTCTCCCACAACCCCTCCAGCAACCCTCAGTTTTTCTCTGTATTTCAGAGTCTCTTATGTTTTGTCCCCCTCCCTGTTTTTATATTCTTTTTGCTTCCCTTATGTTCATCTGTTTTGTATCTTAAAGTTCTCATATGAGTGAAGTCATATGATATTTGTCTTTCTCTAATTTCACTTAGCATAATACCCTCTAGTTCCATCCATACAGTTGCTAATGGCAAGATTTCATTCTTTTTGATTGCTGAGTAATCCTCCATTATGTATGTATGTGTGTGTGTATATATATATATATATATATATATGACACCTTCTTTATCCATTCATCCACCGATGGACATTTGGGCTCTTTCCATACTTTGGCTATTGTTGATAGTGCTGCTATAAACATCGGGGTGCGTGTATCCCTTCGAAACAGCACACCTGTATCCCCTGGATAAATACCTAGTAGTGCAATTGCTGGGTCGTAGGGTAGTTCTATTTTTAATCTTTTGAGGAACCTCCATACTGTTTTCCAGAGTGACTGCACCAGTTTGCATTCTCACCAGCAGTACAAAAGAGATCCTCTTTCTCCACATCCTCGCCAACCTCTGTTGTTGCCTGAGTTGTTAGTGTTAGCCATTCTGACAGGTATGAGGTGGTATCTCATTGTGGTTTTGATTTATATTTCCCTGGTGATGAGTGATGTTGAGCATTTTTTCATGTGTTGGTTGGCCATCTGGATGGGTTGTTTGGAGAAGTGTCTTCATGCAAGACTGCTTTTTAGATAAACTCCTTGGAGTGTAGGGGAAGGGAATTTTGGGGTGAAATGATTTACTTTTGCACTAGGGTTACTTCTGATTTCTGTCTGTCCAGGCAGTCCACGATGTCATCTAAGGATTGGCTGATTCCTTCTCATCCCTTCAAGGTTTCTCAGTATAATGCAAGCTAGACTATGCACCTGCCCTCAGGTATGCAACCTGTCACAGGTCTCTGCTCACAGGGAAACAATCCCATTACAATACACCAAAAAGAATAAAATAATCTAGGAATATATTTAGTGAAGGAGATGAAACTTCCTTTGTTTACTTTGTAAACTTGTATAGTGAAAACTATAAAATATTGATAAAAGAAATTAAATAAGACCCAAGCAAATGTAAAAACATCCTGTGTTCTTAGGTTGGAAGACTTAATATTGTTAAAATATCCATACCTCCCAGGCAGATTCAGTGCATCCCTACCAAAATCTCAATATAATTTTTATAGAAATGGAAAAAAGAATTATAAAATTCGTATGGAACCACAAAGGGCCCCCAAATAGCCAAAATAATCTTGAGAAGGAACAGCAAAGCTATAGGCATCACATTTCCTGATTCAAAATAATATTGCAAAGCTACATTAATTCAAATAGTATGGTACTGACATAAAGACATACGTCTAGGCCAATGAATAGAATAGAGTACCAGAAATATGTTAATGCATATACAGTCAAATAATTTTCAACAAAGGCACCAAGAATACACAGTGAGGAAAGTCTCTTCAATAAATGGTGTTGGGAAAAGTGGATATCCATATTCAAAAGAATGAAATTGAACTCTTTTTTTTTTTATTTAAATACAAGTTAGTTAACATATAGTGTAATAATGACTTCAGGAGGGGGCGCCTGGGTGGCTCAGTCGGTTGAGCGTCCGACTTCGGCTCAGGTCACGATCTCGCGGTCCGTGAGTTCGAGCCCTGCGTCGGGCTCTGGGCTAATGGCTCAGAGCCTGGAGCCTGCTTCCGATTCTGTGTCTTCCTCTCTCTCTGCCCCTCTGCCGTTCATGCTCTGTCTCTCTCTGTCTCAAAAATAAATAAACGTTAAAAAAAATTTTTTTTTTAAATAATGACTTCAGGAGTAGAATTTAGTGATTCTTCGCTTATAGATAACACCCAGTACTCATCTAAACAAGCCTTCCTTGATGCCCCTCGCCCATTTAGCCCATCCCCCCACCCAACATCCCTCCAGCAACCCTCAGTTTGTTCTCTGTATTTAAGAGTCTCTTATGGCTTATCTCCCTCTCTGTTTTTATATTATTTTTGCTTCCCTTGAACTCTTATCTTAAAGTAAACAAAAGAATCAACTCAAAATGGATTAAAGACTTAAATGTAAGAAATAAAACTGCAAGAAGAAAACCCCTGGAAGAAAATAGGGGAAAAGTTTCATGTCATTGGTCTTGGCAATAATGTTTTTGGTATGACATTGAAATCACAGGCAACAAAACCAACGAAATCACAGGCAAACAAAATCACAGGTAACAAAAATAGATAAGTGGGACTACATCAAACTTAAAGCTTCTGCACAGCAATGAAAACCATCACCAAAGTGAAAAGGTAACTACAGAATGAGAAAATATTTGCAAACGATATATCTGATAAGGCATTAATTTCCAAAATATATAAGGAACAGCTCAGCAAAGACAACTCAATAGCAAAAACAAGAAATGGCCAAGAGGTACCAGGAAAGATACTCAACATCGCTCATCATCATGTAGATGCAAATCAAAACCATGATGAAATATCACCTCATATGTGCCAAGATGGCTATTATCAAAAAAACAAAAGGTAAGTGTAGGTGAAGGGCACCTGGGTGGATCAGTCAGTTAAGTGTCCAACTTTGGTTCAGGTCATGATCTCACGATCTGTGTGTTTAAGCCCCGCGTCAGGCTCTGTGCTGAAAGCTCTGAGCCTGGAGCCTGCTTTGGATTCTGTGTCTCCCTCTCTCTGCCCCTGCCTCACTCATGCTCTGTCTCTCTCTCTCTCTCTCTCTCTCTCTCTCTCTCAAAAATAACTAAAAACATTAAAAAATTTAAACTTTTTTCAAAAAGATAATTGTAGGTGAGTATGTGGAGAGAGGGCAAACTTTTATACATTGTTGCTGGGAATGCAAAATGGTACAGCTGCTATGAAAACCTAGCAGCTCAATTGGAGGGTTGCTCAATTAAGGAGCAACCTTATGGAGGTTGCTCAATTAAGAATAGAACTACCGTATCATTCAGTAATCCCAACTCTAAATATTTATCTAAAAGAACTGTAATCAGTATCTCAGAGATATTAGCACTCACGTGTTCACTCCAGCACTATTGACAATAGCCAAGATATGAGAAAGCAACTTAAATGTCTACTCACAGGTAAATGGATAAAGAAAATTTGGTATATATACATACAACGGAATCTTTTTTAGTCTTGAAAAGAGGAAATTCTGCAATATGTGATAACATGGATGAACTTGGAAGACATTATGCTGAGTGAAATAAGCCAGTCACAGAAGGACTAACACTACATGATTCTACTTTATGGCGTACCTAAAACAGTCAAAGTCACAGACTCAAGAGTGGAATGATGCTTGTCAGAGGCTGGAATTGGAGTGAGATGGGAAGTTGCTAACCAACAGGCATAAGGTTGCAGTTAAGCAAGAGAAATACGTTCTAAAGATCTGCTGAAGAACATTGTATTGTAGTCAACAAGACCGTATTGTACACCTAAAAGCCTGTTGAGATGTCTCGTGTCAAGTCTGGTACTGCTATGTACCAGGCACTCTGCAATGTTCTAAGAATAAGTGTGGAACAAAGCAGACATGATCCTTCCCTCATGTAAGTGTAGGAAAGTAGTCCAAAAAAAAAAAAAAAAAAAAGACCCGGAGCAATTATTTACACTAGTATCATCATAATTAAAAGTATAATAGATGCAGAACATATTTCGGGATTCTCTGAAACTATACACCATGAGACTATGACTTAGTCCAGGGTGTCAGAGGAAGTTTGAACAGTGAAATAAATTTAAACCTGAGACCTAAGGTGACTAGGAATTGATCTTCTGTTGAAAGGGGGTGGAGTGATGAATATAACCATAAAATGGTTTTTAGTTGTGGGAGTACCTATTTATCTTTAGGTCCTAGTATAGTATCTGATACACAGAAAGATTTTCTAAAAATTGTTTAACACTAATTCAACAAACGTATTCAGTGCCTCCTACATTCTCAGCATTGCACCATTAAAGGATACAAAAATAGTCATAGACACTGCACTTTCAACCAAGGAAAGAGCAAGATGTTCCAACTATAATGGATACTAATCAAATGGTGTGAACAAAATGTTGAGAGGAGGACAGGAATGAAGGGAATTTAATTCTCGCAGATATGATCTGAGCTATTTTTGTGGAATTGATGGCCACCTATTTGTGTCATTTATCAGCCACAGTTGGGCTTCCTTAAAACCTAAAGGAGATAAAGTGGGATTCATTCCTGGGCCGCAGGGCTGGTTCAACATTCGCAAATCAATCAACGTGATACATCACATTAATAAAAGAAAAGATAAGAACCATATGAACCTGTCAATCGATGCAGAAAAAGCATTTGACAACATTCAGCATCCTTTCTTAATAAAAACCCTCGAGAAAGTCGGGATAGAAGGAACATACTTAAACATCATAAAAACCATTTATGAAAAGCCCACAGCTAACATCATCCTCAATGGGGAAAAACTGAGAGCTTCCCTCCTGAGGTCAGGAATACCACAGGGATGTCCACTTTCACCGCTGTTGTTTAACATAGTGTTGGAAGTTCTAGCATCAGCAATCAGACAATAAAAGGAAATCAAATGCATCAAAGTTGGCAAAGATGAAGTCAAGCTTTCACTTTTTGCAGATGACATGATATTATACATGGAAAACCCGATAGACTCCACCAAAAGTCTGCTAGAACTGATACATGAATTTAGCAAAGTGGCAGGATACAAAATCAATGTACAGAAATCAGTTGCATTCTTATACATTAATAATGAAGCAACAGAAAGACAAATAAACTGATCCCATTCCCAATTGCACCAATAATCACAAAATACCTAGGAATAAACCTATCCAAAGATGTAAAAGATCTGTATGCTGAAAACTATAGAAAGCTTATGAAGGAAATTGAAGAAGATACAAAGAAATGGAAAAACATTCCATGCTCATGGATTGGAAGAATAAATATTGTCAAAATGTCAATACTACCCAAAGCAATCTACACATTCAATGCAATCCCAATTAAAATTGCACCAGCATTCTTCTCAAAGCTAGAATGAGCAATCCTAAAATTTGTATGGAACCACAGAAGACCCCGAATCGCCAAAGTAATTTTGAAGAAGAAGACCAAACCGGGAGGCATCACAATCCCAGACTTTAGCCTCTACTACAAAGCTGTCATCATCAAGACAGCATGGTATTGGCACAAAAACAGACACATAGACCAATGGAATAGAATAGAGACTCAAGAACTGGACCCACAAAAGTATGGCCAACTAATCTTTGACAAAGCAGGAAAGAATATCCAATGGAAAAAAGACAGTCTCTTTAACAAATGGTGCTGGGAGAACTGGACAGCAACATGCAGAAGAATGAAACTAGACCACTTTCTTACACCATTCAAAAATAAATTCAAAATGGATAAAGGACTGAATGTGAGACAGGAAACCATCAAAACCCTAGAGGAGAAAGCAGGAAAAAAACCTCTCTGACCTCAGCCCCAGCAATTTCTTACTTGACACATCCCCAAGGGCAAGGGAATTAAAAGCAAAAATGAACTATTGGGACCTCATGAAGATAAAAACTTCTGCACAGCAAAGGAAACAATCAACAAAACTAAAAGGCAAGTGATGGAATGGGAAAAGATATTTGCAAATGACATATCGGACAAAGGGCTAGTATCCAAAATCTATAAAGAACCCACCAAACTCCACACCCAAAAAACAAATAATCCAGTGAAGAAATGGGCAGAAAACACGAATAGACACTTCTCTAAACAAGACATCCAGATGGCCAACAGGCACATGAAAAGATGCTCAACGTCACTCCTCATCAGGGAAATACAAATCAAAACCACACTCAGATATCACCTCACGCCAGTCAGAGTGGCTAAAATGAACAAATCAGGAGACTATAGATGCTGGAGTGGATGTGGAGAAACGGGAACCCTCTTGCACTGTTAGTGGGAATGCAAACTGGTGCAGCCACTCTGTAAAACAGTGTGGAGGTTCCTCAAAAAATTAAAAATAGACCTACCCCATGAACCAGGAATAGCACTGTTAGGAATTTACCCAAGGGATACAGGAGTGCTGATGCATAGGGGCACTTGTACCCCAATGTTTATAGCAGCACTTTCAACAATAGCCAAATTATGGAAAGAGCCTAAATGTCCATCAAATGATGAATGGACAAAGAAATTGTGGTTTATATACACAATGGAATACTACTTGGCAATGAGAAAGAATGAAATATGGCCTTTGGTAGCAACATGGGTGGAACTGGAGAGTGTTATGCTAAGTGAAATAAGTCATACAGAGAAAGACAGATACCATATGTTTTCACTCTTATGTGGATCCTGAGAAACTTAACAGACCATGGGGGAGAGGAAGGAGAAAAAAAGCTAGGGAGGGAGGGAGCCAAACCATAAGAGACTCTTAAAAACTGAGAACAAACTGAGGGTTGATGGGGGGTGGGAGGGAGGAGAGGGTGGGTGATGGGTATTGAGGAGGGCACCTTTTGGGATGAGCACTGGGTGTTGTATGGAAATCAATTTGACAATAAATTTCATATTTAAAAAAAAAAAACCTAAAGGAATAGTATCTTTCTAGGACAGAGGGAGTCTCATAGTATGCCCATTTCCTAATTTGGTGGCTTTGAGGTGTTTGAGCTGTTAGAACCTCCTAATATGAATTATCACATTTAGCTTTGTTCTGAAGGTTATTGACTAATGGGCTCTTCAAGCCCAGAATCAAAGGTACCTGACCTTCAACCTTAGAGAATGTTCTACTATGTGGCCATGGTTCAAGAATACAACCAGAGTTGATTGTGGCCATGTATCTTTGACAATCTGCCAGTCAATGTGGAAGTTGTGGTAGGCAGGGTTCTAAGAAAAATGTTAGTGTGAGATTCATTGTTTTCTTAAGAGTTGATGGATTAAGGTTGGCAAAGGGGAGAGGGAATAGCATGTGCATGAGAATCTCTGCCACCAATAAGCATGGGATGTATGTGAAGTGTCCTAGATCCACATTACATGTAAAAAATACATATGATTTTTTAAAAGTTACATCACTTATGTTGAAAATAATATTGCAATTCCAATGGACTCATGTTTATAAGTTAAACTGTACTAGGAAACCCACATTATCTCTAAACATAGGTGACATGAAAACCTGGGCCACTGAATATAGCCATACTTCAGAAATGTCACAAATTGTCACAGCCATATTAGTCATGTTGATCTAATAATCAACTTCAATGGTAGTAAAATATTATAATATTTTTCAGTTTATTTAAATTTAAATGTTTAATTATTATATTTAATTAAAAAAATAAAAGGAACCACAGAGTATTGAGAAAGTATTTCATTCACACACTTTTACATAATCAGGTTTACATGCTATTTCTCTGTCCCAGTAGATATGCGCATGTAATTTCTCTATCCCAGTGGATTCTCAGTGTAGTTTTCCAGGACAAATAAAGAAATTAACTTGTAATTACAAGTGACGTAAGTGATTTGGGCCTTATCTCAAATGACATAAGCCTCACTTAAATATGGCACTGCTTTACAGTGACAACTCCTTGGAGCCTATCCCTAGTGTTGTAATGGATGTGTCCCTAATTTATACTGTTCTTTGTTAAGGGATACTGAAATATTTGATTCTCTTACAGGTACCAGAAGTTACAAGTCGATTATTTCAAGTTCATCACTAGTAATTGAGCATCTATTTGTTGTGTGCACAGTGCTTGGTATTTTCATCCACATCATATCATTTAACACAAGAATCATATAAGGTATGTATCATTATTTCCTTTTTATAGGAGAGGAAACAGAAGGTCAACAATGTCTTTCAATGTGCCTATGATTCCATAGATAGTGAGAGGAAGAGCTAGAAACTGATATCAAGTTTGTGTGGCTGCAAAGTCCATGGTCTTTGTGCACATCACTTTGCCTTCCCTCCTGGCACTCATATCCAACTTTGAAAGCTTTTGTGCCTTTCATACACTTATTTTTTCTAAAGTAATTCTTTTCAGGCTGAGGCTTTGTCTTATTTAAAAAAAAAACAACAAAAGCCAGAATGTGAGAATTCAGACACATAACCCTAGTACTGCTCATATCGTAGGATATCATGGTCATGATTCACACACAACTTTTGGGGAAATGTCCATGCTTGCTGATAGTTATGTATGTATGTTTTCTTAATTCTTCAGATTGAAGTTCTTCAAGAAAAATCAAATTATTCAGAAGAATATGTTGCTCTTTAATCTAGAAAAGCCATGGAAATGGCCGAATGTAACTAACATACTCTCCCCTGTCCTTGATTATGTGCTCTAATTTGAACCAAGGGAATATTATTCTGAAATGATCGTTTTTCTTCCAATCCAATTTCCTAGCCTCCCTAGCTGGCTACTTCCATCCATACCTCTCTAACTACTCTCTCCCCCCATCACCATCATATGCCCCCACTTCTTATTTCCCTATAGTTTCATACCACAACCGATGAAACCATCACTTACCAATGTAGGTCTCCAAATGCTTCAGTTCACTTTCCAATTAATCCCAGTCCATAAAAATACCTGGACTCTTCTCTGCTTCATGTAATCCAAGAAGCATGAAAAAGTATGATGTGAGAGATAAATCTTGGAAGATTTTGCAAAGTATACTGGATTTAGCTCATAACAATAAGAAAAATTGTGTTTGGCCCATTTAGCTTGAACATAGACACTTTCCAGCCCTTGGTATCAATGATAACTAAGGATGTGATTTTTTTTTCATTCCAGGAAAAGGATCAAGTCAGAAAAACATGTCAAAATCAACTCGTTACTTTTTGGTCCAGTAATTGGATAAATGGTGATAGTATTTACTGAAAAGAGAATACTGGTGCAGAGGCACATTTGGGATGAGGGTAGAAAATCAAGAGCTGACCTTTCTATAATCACTTAGGTTATTTACAGTTTATGTTATTACAATCAGTATTGCTGTAACATCATTTTACATATTCTTGTACACTTGGGGAAGACTTACTCTACAGTATTTCATACAGTATAGGAGTAAAATAGCTGAATTCTAAGGTAATCGAGTCTCCAATTTTAATATATTCATGGAATTTGAAAAGAAAATTTGTGTGCACAAAGTATTCTAGAAGTGAGGCAAAGTTACCATTTAAAAATTTTAATTGTAGGGTTCTCTACAGGTATCGTCATTAAATTAAGATACCCCATTAATGTGGGGTAATTTCAACCATTTTAATCTCTGGTTCTGATTTCAATAGCCACCATTAAATGAATAGATGGAAAACCACACAGCAGTGACAGAGTTCATTATTCTGGGATTAACAGATAATCCCACACTATGTGCCATCTTCTTTGTGATTTTTCTGGGAGTTTATGTAGTTACCATAGTGGGAAATATCAGTATAATCATCTTAATCCGAAGCAGCCCACAGCTGCACACCCCAATGTACCTTTTTCTCAGCCATTTGGCCTTTGTGGACATTGGGTATTCCACGTCAGTCACGCCAATCATGCTAATAAGTTTTTTAAGAGAGAAAACAACTATCCCTATCACTGGTTGTATAGCCCAGCTTGGCTCTGATGTCACTTTTGGGACTACAGAATGCTTCCTGCTGGCTACCATGGCCTATGATCGCTATGTGGCCATCTGCTCTCCCTTACTCTACTCCACCCAGATGTCCTCAGTGGTCTGCTTCCTCCTACTGGGGGCTTCCTACCTGGGTGGATGCATGAACGCCTCATCATTTACAGGCTGTCTGATGAATCTATCTTTCTGTGGACCAAATAAAATCAACCATTTTTTCTGTGACCTCTTTCCACTCTTGAAGCTTTCTTGTGGCCATGTTTTTATTGCTGAAATATCTCCCGCCATCTCTTCTGCATCCGTCCTCATAAGCACACTGTTTACCATAATTGTGTCCTACAGCTACATCCTCCACTCAATTCTGAATATGCGCTCTACTGAGGGGAGGAAGAAGGCCTTCTCAACCTGCACTTCCCACCTCACTGCCGTCACTTTGTTTTATGGGACAGTTTTGTTCGTTTATGTGATGCCCAAGTCCAGTTATTCAGCTGATCAGGTCAAAGTGGCCTCTGTCATCTATACAGTGGTGGTCCCCATGTTGAATCCCCTCATCTACAGTCTGAGGAACAAGGAGGTGAAAGGGGCCATGAGAAAACTAATGGCCAGAACACACTGGTTTTCCTGAATCGGATCAGATATAAATCCATAAATAACAAAGCAATGATTTGGGGAAACATTTGTGCTGGATACTTTAATGATATTTATCATTAACTCATCACTTTGATAGTGAAGAACTCCTATAAATGTAAAAAGCCAATGTTTACTTCCATATAGAAAGTTAAATGTATCATTTAATGTGGAAATCTGTTTCATTCAAATTAAATATGAACTTTTCAAGGTAAGAATACCTGCTTGCAAAATAGTTTCATTAATCAGTTGTGAGTCCTATATTAAATACAGAGAGCTATTTCCACCAAAGATCAAATTTAATTGAATTCCATCTAGTTAAATAACATTTGGGAAAAAAATTTGTCCCCAACAGATCTGTAATAAAAGATAATATTGACAAGTCAGGACGTTCAGGCCACTTCCTGTAAAGGTACTGCCCTGCCTTTGTCAATGTATATTTAAACATTTGGGAACATTGATGTTCATGTCTCCAGAAAGCCTCTAGGTCCACTTTATTGAAGCGAGAGCAAAGGTCATGATTCCTCTGCTTGGCCATTAAGAGATCCAACCCAGATAACACAGAAGAGACCTTGTATACACCTGTGCTGACTCTTTTTACAATGTAAGTCTTACCAGATGAGTCTAGGGTAAGATTTCAGAAGCTGAGGTTTCTTTGGAGGGGGAGACTGGGACATTAGGACTTTGTTTCAGCAATAATTTATAGGTAGGAGGCACGAAATTATGGGTCAGGCAAATAATACGTTTGCCACACATTTTGTAATGTCTCTCAAGGAGGCGTCCACTCTCCCTGCTTCTTCCACTGACCTTTTGGCGCTTATGATCCCGTCTGGTTATGGCAGTTGCCTCTAAATTGATTCCCTGCCTCCTGTATGCCTTTCACAATGATTTATGATTAATATTTTAGCTACTATATTTTGTTAGCATATGAATGATGTCAGACAAATTCTGAGACACTTTGGAGGAACCACTTTGCGAGCTGAGCTGGTAAAGCGCCAAAGTCAGCACGGACACAGCCCTTTGCAAAGAGAGGGCTCCCAAAGGTATGACTTCAGTCTTGGAAAAGGGCATGTTCGAGTCACGGTGGGAGATCTGCACTCTGGTGGTTGAAGTTTTTCGCTGAGTGTTTCTGGAAGTCTTTGTCTTCTTCTTTCCTCCTATAGTTTGCTTTTCACCAGGATTCATCTTCAGCCCTCTTCCCTCTCCTCCTTCCCATGATCCCCATAGGTAATCTTATCTTCTCCCATGAGCTCAGCTGCCACTGGTGTGGTGAGAGTCCCTACACACCTTCCTTGAAGGACAGATGAACTTCTTCACTGGCCTTTCCCCCCAAGACTCTCAAACTCAGTGTGCCCTGACTGTATTTATCGTATTTCTCACAAAATTATTCCTTTTCCTCTGGTTCTTTCCCAATTAGTGGCAACTCTTTGTAAGGCCTAGTACTGCAAGAGATTTGGGGCAACTCTCACCACACACCCATCAAAATAGTCTGCCTCCCTCCACCCCATTCCTTCTGTCAGATGGAAGACATGTTGCATACTGGCATCTCCCATATCTAAGTCTCTTCTGTCTAAGCATGTAAAGACTCCCCAGTTGATTGTGGTAAGTCCATACTGAGATTTTTCCCTTCATATTTCCACTTGAAGGGATTCAATAATCCAATCACCCAGATGTAGGGTGTGTGGCACTGTTACAACTTTTAGTGGAGAGGATAGGCCTCGACACATCTTTTCCCTCCCAAGTTCTCAATCAACCGAGGAGATGACAAAAAGAGAAGGCATATGGGAGAGCAAAAATATTAACGTATATCAACGAAGGAGCTGATATTAGAGTATGTGACACATATTTGTGGACACGTGCTTTCATGTTCTGAATCCCAGAATCTGACACTCCCCTTCCCTGTCCCTGGTCTCTGCAGTGAGAGTAGGCCTGCCTCCATCCATTTATAGCATGGCCAAGAGCAGCCCAGAGCACGGAGGGCAGACTCACTCCCCAGAGAAAGGGGAAGGCAAAAGGCTGGGATTTCTGTTACAGGTTGAAGTGTGTCCCTCAAAAATTCATCCTAACCACCAGCATCTCAGAATGTGATCTTACCTGGGAATATGGTTGTTACAGGTGTAATTGGTTAAGATCAAGTCATATTGGAGGAGGCTGGGCTTCTAATCCAATATTACTGGTATCCTTATTTTTTTTTTTAAAAAAAAGAAGAATTTGGATACAGACAGCACACAGGAGGAACCTCATATGAAAATAAAAACAGAGAAGTGGGTTATGCTTCTACAATCCAAGTGGGTTATGCCCACAAACCATCAGAAGCTAAGTGAGAGAGATGGAAGGAATCCCACAGTTCTCAAAAAGAAGCAACCCTGCTGACACCTTGATCTTGGACTCCTGAACTGTGAAAGAAACAATTTTTGTTGTTTAAGCCACTCAGTTTATGGTACTTTGTTAAGGTACCGAGCTAATATTACTATATATCTAGTTTTCCCCTCCAAACTTATCATCAGCTAATTTATTACTTCTAGGGAAGGAAGGAGTGAAGGCTAAGAAAGGTGTGTTATGGGGGTACCTGGGTGGCTCAGTTGGTTAAGCGTCTGACTTCGGCTCAGGCTATAATCTCACGGTTTGTGAGTTTGAGCCCCACATCAGGCTTTGTGCTAACAGCTCAGAGCCTGAAGCCTGCTTTGGATTCTGTGTCTCCTTCTCTCTCTCTGCCCCTCCTCCACTTGTGCTCTCTCTCTGTCTCTCTTTCTCTCTCTCAAAAATAAATAAACATTTAAAAAAAAATTTTTTTTAAGTGTGTTATGCTAGTAGATATCTCTTCCAAAGGGGGATAGAGAATATTAGGAATGGTCAAAAGCATTTTCCCCAAACAGCACATCAAAAAATAAGGATCAAGGATATCTCTGTGGCGGGACACCTGAGTGGCTCAGTCAGTTAAGCATCCAACTTCAGCCCAGGTCATGATCTTGCAGTTCATGAGTTCGAACCCTGCATCAGGCTCTGTGCTGACAGCTCGAAGCCTGGAGCCTGCTTCTGATTCTGTGTCTCCTTCTCTCTCTGCCCCTGCCCTGCTCGTGCACTCTCTCTCTCTCTCAAAAATAAAAACAAACATCACAAAAATAATAATTAAAAAAAAGAATATCCCTGTGGGAATAATCAAAAACTCCTTTTGTAAGAATTTTATTTTTTGAAGTTTCCTGATTACTATGGATTGTAGACTGGGAACAATCAAAAACTCCTTTTGTAAAAAAATGTTTTTGGAAGCTTCTTGATTACTATAGATTGTAGTTTGCTACTTGGAAGGCAGAAATATGAACTGGGCGGGGCGCCTGCCTGGCTCATTTGGAAGAGCATGGGACTCTTGATCTTGGGGTTGTGAGTTGGAGCATGTTGTGTGTAGAGATCACTTAAAAATAATATCTTAAAAAAAAAAGAAGTATGACCTGGGAAAAAATTTTAAAGATCCAAAACTGTTGTATTAAAATATTCTTAGTCTATATAAATTTCAGGAAATTTTTCTTCTGCAGTAGATTGGGATTTAGCAAGTCAGTGACATTCCTGCCATTCTGTGAACCTTACCTGTAGTGGAGTATTGGAGAAGATTGAAGGCAAAGGGGAAGAGAAGAGATCATTTCTTGGGGGTAAGGAAATCATCATGTACTGTGATTGGGGTGGTGGTTATACAAGTGTTTACATTTGTCAGAAGTCATCAACCTGTAGATTTAAATTGTGTGTATGTAAATTATTATACTTCAATAAAGTTGCTATTTTGGAAGATTCTACAAGAGAGTACTCAGTTCATTCTCATTTTAATCTGAGGCTTCAGGCAGTGGAGGTGATAGGATTATCATCTGCCTATTAATGTAGATCAACTCTATTTCTTAATTATTTCCCAAAGCTGTTCCCTCAACTACTGCACCTGCTCTAGTTCCCCAGACATTCATTCTTTCTGTGCCCTTCATTCCTTTCTTCAGCACTATGCCTATGCTAGCATTGACTTTCTTTCTGCTTAAAAAACTTTATTTCTTCTTTTACTACAGGTTTGCTGGTGATGAATTTTAACAGTTTCAGGTGGGTTTGGGGTCGGGGGGGTTTTGTTTGCTTGTTTTGGGGGGGTGGTCATAAAAAGTTATTCCACCTTCATTTTTTTTTCCACTTAATTTTTTTTTTTAATTTTGAAATAATTCTAGATTCAAGGAAGCTGCAAAGATAGTACAGAGAGGTCCTGTGAACCCTTTATCTAATTTCACCCAGGGCTTACTACAGTACCGCACAAAACCAAGAAACGGACATTGATACAATGTATTGGTAACCTTCTGTGCACCTTCATTCTTGAAGATAACTCTGGGTAGAATTCTAGGTTGTCCGTGAAATGTCTTCAAGCACCTTTAAGATGTAATTGTTCTCGTGCTTCTACCATTTCTCTAAAAAGTTTAGCTTTCAGTTTTCCTCCCTCCTTCTCCCCTCCTCTTTTTCAAAGGGAATATGTCTTTCATTTCCCTCTTGTTGGGGAACATCAAAAGTCATCAAAAAAGGAGGACTTCCCACTGACCCTGGAGCTGGACCCGGGCATTCAGGGGCTGCTAGCACCTTCTCTGTCCTTGGAATGTGGGTTCCGCTCTCCGTTCCCGCTCCCAGAGGCTGCTCCAAGGAACACAGCCTTGAGATCTCAAGGAACACAGCCTTGAGATAGTGGTATTGAAAACACCTGCATGGTCTGCGTGACTGCACCCATTTAAGGCCTATTTACAAGCTGTTAAAGTTCCGCTGGTGGGTGTGGGGATCCATTTGTCGTCTTGCTGCCGCCAGAGACAAGCCTGGTATGTAAATTCCCCTTGTTTATTACAACTGCCACCTTCTAACCTGGACGTGGCGTCCAATCTTTCTTTGGTTTCTCCCTGCCCTCTGTGTAGGGGGCTGGCTTCAAATCTTACCTTGAAAGTTCCCAGGAGGGGGTTGAAAACCAGCACCCTCAAGCTTTTCACACTTTATTTTGCTTTTGGCTGCCTGTCTTAAGATTTCCGGAAGTGTGATTGTTCCTACATTTACCATATTTGGAAGATGCAGGATGTCTTGAATTTGTGGCTCATGGTCTTTTGTGTTTGGAATATTATCATTGAATATTTCTTCAGAAATTTCTTCTCCTTTTGGCTTGGACTTCATTGCACATGCGTTAGATCTTTTCACAACTTCCAGTATAGCTCTCACACTTTTTGTATTATTTGTTTTATTATTTGTATTTGTTTTATTATTATTTTTTCTTCATCCAGTAACATGTATGTTCTCTGCTGACCTCTCAGTTTACTAACCCTCTTTTCTGCTGTATCCAATCTACTATGAATTCATCTGCTGAAGTCCTAATTTATTTTTCATTTCCAAGATTTAAACTTGATTCTTTTTATTTTGTTTTTCTTTTAAAAAAGTTTTTGCATTTAGTTCTCTGGTGTGATTCTTCAAGTTACTCTTCTGTTTTTCTTAGATATGTTATTAACATTTATTTTGAAATACCTGTTTTTTATTCATTTGGTCCTGGCAAATCACTGGCATACCTTATCGTTTTATTTTGAATGATAGGCAATACAGATAAAAAATTGTAGAGTTTCTGGATGAGATTATCTTCGTCCAAAGTGTATTCAGTATTCTTCTAGCAGGCAGATAGAGCACTGGATTAATCCCTTTGAAGAAATGGAATTATAGTCCCCAAATGGGTCATTCACATAATAAAACAACTCTATGTATTCTTATACAATAGCTTCTAAACTTGCATCGTAGTAAAACAGTGGTGGTATTCCCAGTGTAGGTTAGGCGCTGTGCTTTGTTGGGGAGGACCTAATTCTGATTTGACCTTATTTCTAGGATGTAGCAATTACCCCCAGGGTATGGTCTTTTAGGACTCTCAAGTAAAAGCATAAGGTGTTATAGGTCCCCTCCACCTTAAACAGCCTATCAAGCCAGCACTACAAAATGCCAGAATCTCTGGTAAGATGTTCTGCCTCCCACAGTCTGATTTCCACTTGGTGTTTTGATGTCTTGCCAGCCCTTGTGCAACTCGGAAGTAGTCACATTCCTTAAAAAGAAATTACGCAAAGGATTTGGGGCTCACATCTCTTCAGTTTTTCCTCTCCAGGATCTTGGCCTCGAAAGTCTTAGCTGCCTTGGCATCTCTGACCTCAAACTACTTTTTTTTTATTTAAAAAAATTTTTTTAATGTTTATTTATTTTTTAAGAGTGAGACAGAGAGGCAGAGAGAGAGAGAGGGAGACAGAATCCAAAGCAGGTTCCAGGCTCCGAGCTGTCTGCACAGAGCCTGATGCAGGGCTCAAACTCGCAAGTTGTGAGATCATTACCTGAGCCGAAGTCAGACGCTCAGCTGACTGAGCCACCCAGGCGCCCTTCTCCCCTCAAACTTCTATGTACTCACCCTGCCATGCCGCCTAAAGCCCCAGGCTGTAGCTTTTTGCTCAGTCTCTATCCCTCTTGATATCATTTTGCAAATGCATTTGTGAGGCTCAAGGAAGGATTTACTGGTGAAATGACATTTAAACTGAGACATACAGAAAGATAGGAGTAGAATGATTATTTCTAGTTGGAAATGCAGTTGCAGAAACTTGGGTGGGTGAAAGTAGTGATGTGGGAGGTTGAATGAATTATCCTTAGCTCAAAGTACAATGTCTGGTACAGAGTGAGCATTTGACAAGTATCTGTTGGTTAAACATTAATTCTAATTCAGTGAATATTTATTTAGTCTCTATTCCTGACACTAGATTATGAACTGTGAACACAAAGTTGAGTATGCCATTTGCTTTTCTTTCAAGAAGTTCACAAAGAAATGGTTTTTAAAAATACAATAGTTTCCATTCAAATGATGTGAATAAAGTACGAGTTCCCATTTTTCAATCTGTAAAAATGTTTAATTTTCTTATTAATGTATATATTTAAGGTGTACAAGATGATTTTTGACATACATATACATAGTGAAATGATTAATGAAGTCAAGCTAATTAACATACCCATTTTCTCACATAGTTACCTTTTTCTGGTGTGGTGAAAACACCTGAAATTTACTCTCTCAGCAAACTTCCAGTATTAAATACAGTATTTTTAACTACATTCACCATGCTGTACTTTAGATTGCTAAAACAAATTCATTCTACGTAATTGCATTTTGTACTCTTTGACCAACATCTCCCCATGTCTGCCACCTCCCCAATGCTGGCAACTACTATTCTACTCTCTGCTTCTATGAATATGACTTTCTTAGATTCCATGTCTAAGTGAGATCAGGCAGTACTTTTATTTCTTTGTCTGGCTCGTTTTACTTGGCATAATGTCTACAACACCCATGCTGTTGCAAATGGCAAGATTTCCTTCTTTTTTATGGCTGAATAATATTCCATTGTGTATGTATACCACACCTATTGATAGCGTGTGGTTTTTAATCTTTCATTCTGTTTTTTTTATTTTTATTTTTTTATATTTTTAATTTATTTTTTAATTTACACCCAAGTTAGTTAGCATATAGTGCTATAATGATTTCAGGGGTAGATGCCAGTGATTCATCCCCTATGTATAACACCCAGTGCTCATCCCAACAAGTATCCTCCCTTATGCCTCTTATTCAGCCCATCCCCAAACCCATAACCCCTCCAGCAACCCTCAGTTTGTTCTCTGTATTTAAAAGTCTCTTCTGGGGTGCCTGGGTGGCGCAGTCGGTTAAGCGTCCGACTTCAGCCAGGTCACGATCTCGCGGTCCGTGGGTTCGAGCCCCGCGTCAGGCTCTGGGCTGATGGCTCGGAGCCTGGAGCCTGTTTCCGATTCTGTGTCTCCCTCTCTCTCTGCCCCTCCCCCGTTCATGCTCTGTCTCTCTCTGTCCCAAAAATAAATAAAAAACATTGAAAAAAAATTAAAAAAAAAATAAAATAAAATAAAAAAATAAAAGTCTCTTCTGTTTTGTCCCCCTCCCTGTTTTTATATTCTTTTTGCTTCCCTTCCCTTAGGTTCATCTGTTTTGTATCTTAAAGTCCTAATATGAGTGAAATCCTATGATATTTGTCTTTCTCGGACTAATTTTGCTTAGCATAATACCCTCTAGTTCCATCCACATAGTTGCAAATGGCAAGATTTTGTTCTTTTTGATTGCCAAGTAGTACTCCATTTTGTGTGTGTGTGTGTGTGTGTGTGTGTGTGTGTGTGTGTGTGTGTGTGTATACATACCACATCCTCTTTATCCATTCATCTGTTGATGGATATATGGGATCTTTCCATAATTTGGCTATTGTTGATAGTGCTGCTATAAACATTGGGGTGCATGTGCCCCTTTGAAACAGCACACCTGTATCCCTTAGATAAATACCTAGTAGTGCAATTGCTGGGTTGTAGGGTAGTTCTGTTTTTAATTTTTTGAGGAATCCATACTGTTTTCCAAAGTGGCTGCACCAGCTTGCATTCCCATTAGCAGTGCAAAAGAGATCCTCTTTCTCTGCATCCTTGGACCTCACCTTATCTTGATGAGGTCCGAGTAGTTCATATAGTCCGAGTGGTTGGCTATCATATCAGTTCATTATTGCCTCTGGAGACGTGTTGAGTAAGAAGTTGCTGCGGCCAAGGTCAAAGAAGTTTTTGCCTGCTTTCTCCTCTAGGATTTTGATGGCTTCCTGTATTATGTGTAGGCCTTTCATCCGTTTTGAGTTTATTTTTGTATATGGGGTAAGACAGTGGTCCACATTCATTTTTCTGCATGTCGCTGTCCAATTTTCCCAGCACCATTTGCTGAAGAGACTGTCATTATTCCAGAAGATATCCTTTCCTGCTTTGTCAAAGATTAGTTGGCCATACATTTGTGGGTCCATTTCTGGGTTCTCTATTCTGTTACATTGATCTTAGTGTCTGTTTTTTTGCTAGTACCGTACTGTTTTGATGATTACAGCTTTGTAATACAGCTTGAAGTCCAGGATTCTGATGCCTCCAGCTTTGGTTTTCTTTTTCAGGATCCCTTTAGCTATTCGGGATCTTTTCTGGTTACATACACATTTTAGGATTGTTTGTTTTAGCTCTGTGAAGAATTCTGGTATTGTTTTGATAGGGATTGAATTGAATATATATATTGCTTTGAGTAGTATTGACATTTTAACAATATTTGTTCTTCCAATCCAGGAGCATGGAATATTTTTCCATTTTTTGTGTGTGTCTTCTTCAATTTCTTTCATAAGCTTTCTGTAATTTTCAGTATGTAGATTTTACACCTCTTTGGTTGGGTTTATTCCTGGGTATTTCATGATTTTCATGCAATTGTAAATGGGATCAATTCTCGATTTCTCTTTCTGTTGCTTCATTATTGGTGTATAGGAATGCAACCGATTTTTGTGCATTGATTTTTATATCTTGTGACTTTGCTGAATTCATGAATCAGTTCTAGTTGTTTTCTGGTGGAATCTTTTGGGTTTTCCATATAGAGTATCATGTCATCTGTGAAAAGTGAAAGTTTGACTTCCTCCTTGCTAATTTGGATGCCTTTTATTCCTTTGTATTCTCTGATTGTCCAGTACTATGTTGAATAACAGTGGCAAGGGTGGACTTCACTGTCATGTTCCTGACCTTAGGGGGAAAGGTCTCAGTTTTTCCTCATTGAGGATAATATTAGTGGTGGGTCTTTAATATATGGCTTCTATGATCTTGAGGTACAATCCTTCTATACCTACATTCTTGAGGGTTTTTATCAAGAAAGGATGCTGTATTTTGTCAAATGCTTTCTCTGCATCTATTGAGAGGATCATGTAGTTCCTGTCCTTTCTTTCATTGATGTGATGAATCATGTTAATTGTTTTGTGGATATTGAACCAGCCCTGCATCCCAGGTATAAATCCTACTTGGTCATGGTGAATAATTCTTTTTTTTTAATTTTTTTTTAACATTTATTTATTTTTGAGACAGAGAGAGACAGAGCATGAACGGGGGAGGGTCAGAGAGAGGGAGACACAGAATCTGAAACAGGCTCCGGGCTCTGAGCTGTCAGCACAGGGGCCTGATGCGGGGCTCGAACTCACGGACCGCGAGATCGTGACCTGAGCCGAAGTCGGCGCTCAACCGACTGAGCCACCCAGGCGCCCCAATAATTCTTTTAATGTATTGTTGGATCTGGTTGGCTACTGTCTTGTTGAGGTTTTTTTCATCTATGTTCATCAGGGAAATTGGTCTGTAGTTCTCCTTTTTAGTGGGGTCTTTGTCTGGTTTTGGAATCAAGGTAATGCTGGCTTCATAGAATGAGTTTGGAAGTTTTCCTTCCATTTCTATTTTTTGGAACAGCTTCAAGAGAATAGGTGTTAACTCTTGTGTAAATGTTTGGTAGAATTCCCTTGGAAAGCCATCTGGCCCTGGACTCTCGTTTTTTGGAAATTTCTTACTAATTCAATTTCTTTACTGGTTATGGGTCTGTTCAAATTTTCTATTTCTTCCTGTTTGAGTTTTGGTAGTGTATATGTTTCTAGGAATTTGTCCATTTCTTCCAGATTACCCATTTTATTGGAATATAATTGCTCATAATATTCCCCTATTATTTGTATTTCTGCAGTGTTGGTTGTGACCTCCCCTCTTTCATTCTTGATTTTATTTGGGTCCTTTCCCTTTCCTTTTTGATCAAACTGGCTAGGGGTTTATCCATTTTGTTCATTCTTTCAAAGAACCAGCTCCAGGTTTCATTGATCTGTTCTACTGGTTTTTTTGTTTCAATAGCATTGATTTCTGCTCTAATCTTTATTATTTTCTGTCTTCTGCTGGTTTGGGGTTTATTTGCTGTTCTTTTTCCAGTTCTTTAAAGGTGTAACGTTAGGTTGTGTACCTGAGACCTTTCTTCCTTCTTTAGGAAGGCCTGAGTTGGCATATACTTCCTCTTATGACTGCCTTTGCTGTGTCCCAAAGGTTTTGGGCTGTGGTGTTGTCATTTTCATTAGCTTCCATGTACTTTTTAATTTCCTCTTTAACTTCTTGGTTATCTCATTCATTCTTTAGTAGAATGTTCTTTAGTCTTCAAGTATTGTTATCTTTCCAAAATTTTTCTTGTGGTTGATTTCGACTTTCATAGCATTGTGGTCTGAAAATTTGCATGGTATGATCTCGATCTTTTTGTACTTGTTGAGGGCTGATTTATGTTCTAGTATGTGATCTATTCTGGATAATGTTCCATGTGAACCCAAGAAGAGGGTGTATTCTTTTGCTTAAGGATGAAATGTTCTGAATGTATCTGTTAAGTCCATCCAGTCCAGTGTCTTATCCAAAGCCATTGTTTCCTTGTTGATTTTCTGTTTAGATGATCTGTCCATTGCTGTGAGTGGGGTGTTGAAGTCTCCTACTATTATTGTGTTATTATCAATGAGTTTCTGTATGTGTGTGATTAATTGATTTACATATTTGGGTGCTTGCACGTTTGACGCATAAATGTTTACTATTGTTAGATCTTCTTGGTGGCTAGACCCCTAAATTATGATATAATGCCCTTCTTCATCTCTTGTTATAGTCTTTATTTTAAAATCTAGATTGTCTGACACCAATATGGCTACTCTGTCTTTCTTTTGGTGACTATTGACATGATAGATGATTCTCCATCCCCATACCTTCAATCTGAAGGTGTCTTTAAGTCTCAAATGCATCTCTTATAAACAGCATATAGATTGATCTTGTTTTCTTATCCATTCTCTTACCCTATGTGTTTATTGGAGTGTGTAGTCCATTGACATTTAGAGTGAGTACTGAAAGATTTGAATTTATTGCCATTATCATGCTTGTAGAGTTGGAGTTTCTGGTGGTATTCTGTGGTCCTTTCTAGACTTTGTGCTTTGGGGTTGTTTTTTTTTTTCATCTTTTCTCCCCTCAGAGAGTCCCCCTTAAAATTTCTTGCAGGGCTTTAGTGGTCACGATCCCCTTTAGTTTTTGTTTGTCTGGAAAAATGTTTATCTCTCCTTCTATTTTGAATGACAGCCTTGGTGGATAAAGAATTCTTGGCTGCATATTTTTCTAATTCGGCACATTGACTATATCCTGCCACTCCTTTCTGGCCTGCCAAGTTTCTGTGGATAGGTCTGCTGAGAACCTTATCTGTCTTCCCTTGTAGGTTAAGGACTTTTTTTTCTCTTGCTGCTTTCATGATTGTTTCATTGCCTGAGTATTTTGTGAATTTGACTATGATATGCCTTGTTGATGGTCTGTTTCTGTTGAATCTAATGGGAGTTCTCTATGCTTCTTAGATTTGATGTCTGGGTCTTTTGCCAGATTAGGAAAGTTTTCTGCTATGATTTGCTCACATAAACCTTCTACTCCTTTTTCTCTCCATCTCTGGGACCCCTATGATTCAGATGAGTCATTGAGTTCCCTAATTCTTATATCATGTTCTTTTGCCTCAGTCTCCCTCTTTTTTTCTGCTTCATTATTCTCCATGAGTTTGTCCTCTATATCACTGATTTGCTGCTCTGCCTCATCCATCCTTGCTGCCATGGCAACCGCTTGAGATTGCAGCTCAGTTACAGCATTTTTAATTTCACCTTGGCCAGATTTTACTTCTTTTATCTCTACAGAAAGGGATTCTCTGCTTTTTTCAAACCCAGCTGGTATACTTATTTTCGTGATTTTTAAAAAAAATTTTTTTAAACATGTATTCATTTTTGAGAGACAGAGACAGAGTGTGAGTGGGGGAGGGGCAGAGAGATAGGGAGACACAGAATCTGAAGTAAGTAGGCTCCAGGCTCTGAGCTGTCAGCAAAGAGCCCAACACAGGGCTTGAACTAATGGACCGCAAGATCATGACCCAAGCTGAAGTTGGACGCTTAACCAACTGAGATACCCAGGTGCCCCTTATCGTGATTCTAAATTCTGGTTCAGACATCTTGCTTGTATCTATGTTCAGTCCCTGACTGTCATTTTTTCCTGTTCTTTCTTTTGGGGTGAATTCCTTTGTTTCATCATTTTGAAAGAAGAAAAAGAGTTAATAAAATAAATAATAATTTTAAAAAATTAAAAACAACACAAAAAATAAAATAAAGGATGCTGGCTCCTAGGTGTGTTTTGGTCTGGTTGTTGAAAGAAGCATAATAGAATAGATAAAAAAAGGGAAATGGGGGGGGGGAGAAGGAAAACAATTGAAAATTTTAAAAAAATGAATACAGTAAAATAGAATAAAATGAAATGATGAAAGTAAAATAGAATTTTAAAAATTTACAAAAAAGTAAAAGATATAGTAGAAAAAATTAGAGAAAACATTTTTTTTATAAAACCGGAAATAAAAATAAATTTTTTCTATTTCTGTATTCAAGAATAAGAAAAGAAAAAAAAACTGAATAGATGGACCAGCGAACAGAATGAAATACGATTGAAATTACATCCAGTTTCCCCTAGAAAGTCAAACTATTAAGAACTTTGTAGTCTGTAAACTAAGCAGGCAGAGAGACTTGTGTTCCTCAAGAGAAAGTTTGGCTCAGTTGGGCAGGACTTAGTGTAACAGCTCCATTCTCCACTAGATGGTGTTGCTTAGTTTACTGGGGTGGATCATTCTGGTGTGTGAAGGCGTGTATGTGCATGCGCAACAGGGGTAAAAATGGTGTCATCTACTCTTTAGTCTCTGGTATCAGAACTCTGTGCTCTTGCTGACCCGCAATCAAGTATTCCTCCTTTGTCTCCGGCTTCTGTCCACTCCCTGCTTCTACACTGTCCATGATCAAGTTGTTAGTCTGCCAGGCGGTACCTCCCTCCCAAGTTTTGTCTCAGATGGAACTGTGTTTCCAAATGCCTCACTTTTGAGGCTGTTGCAGTTTTGACCTGGGCAGACCCTCTCAGGGAGAGATGCGCCAGGCAGTGGCTGGTGCCAGACCGCCCCCTGGAAAGTCTGTGCGACCGTGCTGCTGCTGATGCCCAGAGACTGTGGCCAGGTGCCAGACCGCCCCAGAAAAAGTTTGTGCAATCATGTAGCAGCAGTGTTTCAGAGATTATGGTAAATCCCGACACACATCTGGTGCCAGGCTTCAGCGAACCCTTAACGTCCTTGTTCCAACGCCACCAAATGTGGCTGTTCTCCAGGGTCCGCTGGGACCTTCACCTGTGGGGACACCACACAGCCTCTACCAAATGTCATCCCAGCAGGGAAACCACCTCTCCCCGTGGACCCCTCAGATCTCACTGTCTGCTCTTGGGGAATTCGCCCTTCCCACCAGAGCTCCACCAGGTATGAGCTGTGGAGTTTCAGACTCTGCACTCCCCTGTTTATAGCATCTTAATGGAATCTAAATCCTCTCCTTTCTCCTTTCTCTGTTCATTCCCTTGCAGTCCCTTTCTCCCCTTTTTTTTTTTCAGTCCGCTCTCTTTCTCTCCAGCTGCTTTTGAGGGGGAGTGTTTTTCCTGTACTCTCCCCCCGTCTCTGTTCTCTCTCCACAAGCAAAAACAACCCCCTACCCTCTGAGCCTTCTCTCTCCCCCAGCTCACCTCTCTGTACTGTACTTGCCAAGTTTTGTGGTTCAAATTGTGCAGATTGTTATGTTAATCCTCAAATCAGTTTTCTAGGTGTGCAAGGTGATTTGTGTTGATCTAGCTGCATTCAGGGATGAGAGAGGCCAAAAAAAAAAAAAAAAAAATTCCATGCTGCTCTGCCATCTTTCATTCTATTAGTGTGGTATATTACATTGATTGGTTTGCATATGTTAAAACAGCCTTGGGGCACCTGGGTGGCTCAGTCGATTAAGCGTCCAACTCTTGGTTTCTGCTCAGGTCATGATCTCCTAGTTTGTGAGATGAAGCCCTGCATTGGGCTCTGTGCTAACAGCATGGAGCCCGCTTGTGATTCTCTCTCCCTCTCTCTCTGCCCCTCCCCTGCTCATGAGTGCTCGCGCTCTCTCTCTCTCTCTCTCTCTCTCTCTCTCAAAATAAACTTTAGTAATAAGAGTAATAATAAAAAACCAACCTTGCATCCCAGGAGTAAATCCCTTTTAGCCAGAATTGAGACTTAATGAGATGAAAAAGGTAAAGATGATCGTATGAGGAAACAGAGACTTTCGTGTGAATTAGGGGACATTTGTGAAAATGCAATGGTGAAATTTGTGAAATGGTTGGTCAGAGAACTTCTAGCCAAATTTTAATTCAGTGCTGAACAAAGACTGAGACCTGGAGACCCAATAGGCTGTGACACCACATATAATCAATGAAGCTGTGATTTGAATCTCAGTTTCAAGCCCTGCGGGAACTCTCCTCACCTGTATTCACTGTAGCACAACCTCATGCTTCCTCTCTTGAGATTCTTCTTTCTTTTCAGGGGTTTCTCCCAAGACGTTTTGCTTCCATTCCGGAATCTTCTCTCCACTCTACCCATCGACTTGACACAGAGCTCATTCTCTATCTCTTCATTTTAACTAAACCTTGTTGTCTGAGAAGGGCACAATTACTTCTCAGCTCTGTTGAAGAGAAGTTGCTCACTTCCTTATTCTATAGGCCAGCCACAATTTGGCATTCTCCTAGCTTCTTACTATATTTCTAAATCGTTTGTTTGCATATTTATGACAAAACATTTCCCTCATTGGCACCAATCTTACCCAGCTAAGAAATAATATATCGTTGACCTTTGAATAATGCAGAGGTTTAGGGCACTGATCCCCACACAGTCAAAAACTTTTGACTCCCCCAAAACTTAACTACTCATAGCCCACCGTTGACGGGAAGCCTTGCTGATAACATAAAGAGTTGATTAACATATCTTGCATGTTATATGTATTATATACTGTATTCTTACAACAAGGTAAGGTAGAGAAAAGAAAATGTTAAGAAAATCGTAAGGAAAGAAAAGACATTTACATTACTACATTGAAAAAATCCACATGTGAGTGGATTAAAACCTATGTTTTTCAAGGGTCAACTGCACTGTTGTCCTCAGAGTCTTTTACTGACCACCCCACTTCTTGTTATTTATTAGCAAATTGCCACCAACCTCTTGATCTTTTCCCATCTCAGACCTTCAGCTTTGGCAACTTCATATCATCTGGCTGTGCCATCAGACAATGTGACTTCAAAATGCTTAGACTTCCTGACATCATCTAACATCTTCCACACTCCACATGAGAACCTCACCACAATGGCCTCAATTAGATTCTTCAGTTATATATAGCACCTTCCACCTCTCTGATTTTTATAAATTAGAAGCTATTTATCTTTATGCTCTAACTCAAATAGCGTTTGAATTATTTGCTTTTTGAGGGCTTGAGAAAGTTAATTATGAAACCATCCGGCCTACTCCTTTGCTGGGCAATAGGAAGAATGGCTCTTTGACAGACTTTTCTATATTATTCCTGAAATTTGGTATGTTAAAAATGTCTGTTTGCAGCAATTTTCATCAGTTTATTTTTCCAGAAATTCTTCCATTCCCATCTAGTTTCCTTATTTCTTTGAATAGAATTGAGCAAGGTATTTCTTAAAATTCCTGGAAATTTCTCTATATTTGTAGCCTTTCACTCATTTCAAGTCTAAGTTTGTGTGCTTATAGTTTTTCCTCTTTTGACTAAGTAAATTCGTGTTTTTTCTTTCCTTCTCCATTGCTCTTTCATTTTTTCTCCTTTTCCATTTTAGTATGTTTTTCTTCTTCCAAAGGCAACAAAGGTTATGAAAATAGTTTTCCAAACTGCTTTTTGATATGTTTACTACATGCGTGTGTGCCTGTATGTATATGCATTTATATGTGTATATGTACACATATGTGTAATAACATTTTAAAATATTGTAAAACTACCTCTGGTTTTGTAATAGGAAAGAAGTGAGACCAGGGCATATCAGACAATTAGAATACACTTTAATTGCTTTGCACACAAACTAATGATTTTATTGGAAATACTCTACTTTTTCCACTTTTATTTATCAACAGTCTGTACATTTTTAATGTCTGGCGTTCTTCTACTCCCCATCTGAGGGATGAACCTATTTGTCTTGCCTAATACCTTCCTTAGGGCTGTCTGCATGTCTTTGTTTCTGAGACTGTAAACGATGGGGTTAAGCAGAGGTGTCAGCACTGTGTATGTGACCGCCATCAGCATGTCTTCACGGAATGAGTCCCTGTCCTTGGGCCTCAAGTAGACAAAGCCAGCAAATCCATAGTGTATGCACACCACAGTGAGGTGGGAGGAGCAAGTGGAGAAGGCCTTATACTTCCCCTTGGCAGAAGGCATCTTCACAACTCTGGACACAATGAAGACCTAGGACATCATAATGAAAACAAAGCTGCCCACCAACACGAAGGCAGAGAGCACAAAAATAGCCATTTTGTGATGGGAGGTGTAATCACAGGCAAGGCAGACCACAGGTGAGATGTCACAGAAGAAGTGCTCGATGATGTTGGAGTCACAGAAAGACAAGTTGAATACAGTGATGACGATGCACAGAGAAACCAGGAACCCAGCCATCCAAGAGGCCATCATGAACTGAAAGCAGATCTTATGGGTCATCAAGACCTTATAGCGCAGTGGGCTGTGAATGGCAGTGTAACGGTCGTAAGACATGGCAGCCATGATGAAGCAGTTATTGGCTCCCAAGCCAAAGAAGAAAAACATCTGTGTGGCACACTCAGGAAGAGAGATGGCCTTGCTATCTGACAGCAAGTCCACTAGCATGCGGGGGATGATTGCCATAGTGGTACAAGTTTCTGAAAAGGACAGGCCACAGAGGAAAAAATACATGGGGGTGTGAAGGTTGTGACTCAGCTTGATGGCCACCATTATGCACACATTTGCAGCTAGGATGGTCACATGGGAGAAGAAAATCATCACAAAGAGGAGACCCTGCAAGTCTGGGAAACTGGAAAACCCCCACAGAAGGAATGTGCTCGCTGTGGTATGATTGTCCATCATTCATTAGGCTCAGTAACTTTCTCCCACAGGTGCAGACATTCTTGAGGTCAATACTCAAGATAATAAAAAGCACTGAGGTCACCTGACCTTTAATCAAGGGCTCCTGGGCAACAGCAAGACAAATGTTAATGAGAGAACCTAAGCAATGGGAGCTAAATGCATCTGGCTGAATTCAAGGTCAGAGTGATGAGGAGAAAGATTCTAGTAGAAGAATCTGCCTAAATGCCACAGAGTAGGCTAAAATAAATTCTGGGAACGCCATCATATCACCCCTTTCTGTCCTGTACAGTGAGAATCTGCATGAAAGAGGGAAATATGAAGGAAAAAATGTTACTATCTCACCTACAGGAGTATGAGAAGTAACAGGCGTAAAATGCTTATGTGGTTTAGTCCTAGCTTGGCACACGGAAGTGCCTAACAATGTTGACTGAATCACTACTAGTTTAAGAAGTAAGGAAAAGATTTTGAATGGCTTCCAAACATTCCTGGAATCTCTAGAGTTATTCCCCAGAAGGCAGTGGCTGCTTGACTAACAATTATGCCAATGAATAGATGTAATAAATGAACTTACCATTTTGAAATTTGTGTTGGTTTCCTATTTATGACAGTATGTTGAGGCTGGAGGTGTTCAATCCCTGTCTCCCATTCAGGCATATCTTAGAGACAAAATGGTTATGGAGAGGCTATGCCATCCTGGATGGCTCATTTGTGTCCATGATACCCTATTGAATTCTTGAACTTTCAGGAAAATTTCCAGGACATTTTCTAACGGGCTCACCGGTGGCAAGAACTTCTTTGCAGCCCAGCTCTTAGAGGAACTCAAGTTCTTCAGGTCATTTCCATTGCTTCTTAAACTATCCACTCTGTGTGTTAGATGACATGATGAAAGTAACACAGGTACTTCCCACACAATGTGGGTTTTGGTTTCAGGCACTATTGTCTGGAAAGGAAAGGAAAACATTGAGAAGACATTGGTGTGCAGTTGAAGTTTGGGGAAAGAATGGTAGAGACACATGTTTTGTAGAATCCACAAAGCTCGAAGAGAAAAAAAAGAAAATATACCTTTAGCTGTAAAGTTTGCATAATCCTTGTGTACTCAGTTACTGGGACAAAAATATACAAGGAGGCAAGTCAGGTAACCAGTATTTACTCACATCTGAAATATGCTGGTCAATATGCTTTGCGTTTGATAGAATTTTCTCACTAAATTTCTTCCTGTGACTCTGTGGTAGGGATGTCGGTCCTAATGTTACAAACATGGACTCTAAGGCATAGGTTTGCTTAACTGGCTATCCAAAGCCAATTCATGAATTCCACAAATATTTATTTGATCAAATAGCACACAATTGTCACAGCTTCTCCTATAATAGGGACATATCTAGGTCACCAGGGAAGCATTCTTGAGACTTATATATCCTCACTCACATCCATCCCAGGTTTCTGGCATGTTTTTCCAAGAGGAGAAAAGAAAAACATAAGGAGAAATTGGGATTATTTGAAACTCTATGACTCTGTTACTTTCTTTTTTCCTTTGTAGTGATAATAAATCCTGCTTTCCTCCTAATACTCAAGGGAGCTAGTGATTGAGAATACGTCAGTATGACATCATTCTCATTACTTCCAATCACTCTCCAAGGGCAGAGTTCGAAGGAGTTGTTTTGTGATCAACTCACCCTCCTTGGGCTATAACACTTCTGTAGACTGAAAGGGACCTAAGCGATTTATTTTTCTGAAAAACCCATTTCCTGGTTTATCTGTGCTCCCACCCTTGCAGGTGGATTTAGTATGTCTAATTTCTCTGAGTTAGCAGTGAGGCCTACATAATTTGAGGCTGCATCTTGATGTAAGCCACCTGGCAGATTCTTTTGTCCCACTACCATTCGAAACCCTGCACAGTGGACACCATAAGCCAATCTACCTCCCAAGAGGTACATCAAAACCTTGGCCAGTCTGGGGAGTGCTGGGATCACTATGTCACTCATCATTCCTCACCAGCCTGAACTAGAGAATTTTCCTGACAGCTACGCTTAATTTGTGATCATAGGGCAACATTCAAAGGTGAATATTTACAACCAAGTGTTTGGAAAAGTGCATTTAAGTTTCTTTCAACCCAATCAGAAGAAAAGTCAGCTTTGAGTTAGGTTTTCAACAATTTTCAGAGAAGATAGGGATATTTTTAGAATTTTAAGTAGGATCCATGCCCAGCGCAGAGCCCAACGCAGGGTTTGAACTCACAACCCTGAGATCAAGACCTGAGCTGAGATCAAGAGTAGGATGTTTAACCCACTGAGCCACCCAGGCACCCCTGATATTTTTAATGGGAAAATAAAGGAGTGCTTTATTGATTTATAGGTCTGAATTCTTATAGGAAATTAACAAGATTTACATAGAGTTTCACAAGGCTTATGTTTTCTCTAGTTGTAAATGGCTTTCTGAGTTCATATATATATATATATATATATATATGAGAAAACTTATTTCCTTGGCTCTTTTAATGAAGCTATATATTAGATCCACCAAAGAAATACTTGTTTTTATTTTTTTTTAACATTTATTTATTTTTGGGACAGAGAGAGACAGAGCATGAACGGGGGAGGGGCAGAGAGAGAGGGAGACACAGAATCAGAAACAGGCTCCAGGCTCTGAGCCATCAGCCCAGAGCCTGACGCGGGGCTCGAACTCACGGACCGCGAGATCGTGACCTGGCTGAAGTCGGACGCTTAACCGACTGCGCCACCCAGGCGCCCCAGAAATACTTGTTTTTAAATATCACAACTGCTAAATATGAAATCAAATGGTCTACCAAGTGGTCAAAGGGAAAAAGGTATGTGGGGTGGGGGAGTCCCACAAAGAATCAAATTGCCAATGGTTCACAGTGAAATTTATGATGAAATAATGGGTAAAATATGGA
The DNA here is from genome assembly GCF_014898765.1 of Herpailurus yagouaroundi. NCBI lineage: Eukaryota > Metazoa > Chordata > Mammalia > Carnivora > Felidae > Herpailurus > Herpailurus yagouaroundi. The sequence goes on along the minus strand of NW_024412449.1, from coordinate 6,453,484 downwards.
AAATGCAGGATTTTATAAATGTTTTTCTTTACTCTTTCCTGCCTAATTTTTTTGATACAATGAAAACACCAAATTAGCCTTGAGATTAGACCTGGAATTATATTGCAGTCTGTTTTGTAAGGTGGCGGTGGGGGCGGGTGAGGTATTGAGCAGAATTAGAGGGACCTGTGTTCACATCCAAACCCTGTTCTGTTACATATGTGTAAGTAGCTACTTTTCTCCATGGCCCTAAATATACCTCCTAGCAGGGTTACAATGCTATGCACATATCCTTATCTTATCAGATAATAAGTGACGAGTACCTGCTGGTTCCATTCCCGTTTGCTAAAACATCACATGGTGTAGAGACCACTTTTCCAACAGGGGCTCAGCAACACTTGCCTGCTCACAAGTCCCCTGTGATGCTGTACGTGCCCTTCTGCTTATTGGCTGTGTGGAGTCATTCCCTCTCGGCTGCGCACTTGGCTTTGGGATGGAGTTTGCAGTCCTGATCTCTGCAGCTTTCTAACCTCTCATAGCTTCGTCTGTGTGCTAATTGTGCCAGGAATAGGAAAACTACAGCATTTCTCTCCATCCAGTTGTACCCTTAGTATATTCATTACTTTTAACTGCTGATTAACCCCCACAGCTACTTCATTATTAGTGGATAGAGCACAATGTTTGTGATAAATAGAAATATAAAATAAAATTCCCACCTTATGTCAAAGAGGAGTCACTTCCAAACTCTTAAAAAGAAGAAAACAGTAAGCTGTATGAGGAACTTGTGCTCATGTACAGTTTTCTATAATTCTCTAGTGCCCTTTAAAGATTAGTGTTTAAACCATTTTGCCCTTTGAATGACTGTGATGAGCTCACTCTGTCTGAAATTACAAAGTCTCTTCTAACCTTAGGGCAGCATCTTCTCTATTACTTATGGCCGGAACTGAGTTCCATGCACATTCCAGTGAGAGGTTCGTGGTCACCTGAGACCATTACCCCTTGACACTACTCCGAGTTTCTTCCTTTCCATTAGATACCAGGAGGATTGTTCTCTGTGGACCTAGAACTCATTGTGATGTCCACAAAACCTTGTTTTTATTTTGATATAACTTAGTGATTATTCAGGGAAGTTTGCTCTTATTTATATGAAAAAACAAATCAAGTATTTGAAATTCAACTTGTTCAAATACATTTTGGAATATGAAGGAGTCCCTCAAGTATTTTACTTCATATTCAATACCATTTTTTTTTTTTTTTTTTTTTTTTTTTTTAGTTTTGAAAATGTGCCAAGTCCCGGAAGTCTTTCTGTCCTATGAGCAGGGCAAGGGAGAGGAGCCTGTCATACAGGCTGTTGCCTGGGGAATTGGCCAGAAGAAAGGTGGAGAAAAAATAATGAACACAGAACGTTTGTTGTGACTGCTTCCTTGTGAAATAACTCTTGCTGAAGAGGAAAATCCACTGTAATTGAAACCTCCATTGACTGCAGGGTCACTCAAAAATTTTTCCCAGTATGTAATGAAATTCTTATCTATCTATCTATTCTAAATGATTATTTGTGTGAGAGAGAACACAAGGGGGAGGGGCAAAGAGAGAGACAGAGACAGAGACAGAGAGAGACAGAGAATCCAAAGTGGGCTTCAGGCTCTGAGCTGCCAGCACAGAGCCCAGCTTGGGGGCTTGAACTCAGGCGAGATCAATGACCTGAGCTGAAGTCAGACACTTAACTGACTGAGCCACCCAGGATCCCTGAAATTTTTGAAACACAAAGCCATGCTACAATAATTATCTTGTTGGCATCTGTGTATCCAGGACCTAAACTGTTCTTAGTATCCACTATTGTATTAAACAAACCCAAATCTTAGTGGGTCTAACTAAATTCATGCAGAGAGGTTCAATAGGGATTAACAGATATCTCAAATATCTTGCACACTCTAATCAGGTTGTTGATGGTTAGCTGTTGTGTGAGACCTTACATTGGGATTGAACCTTTCTGCATGTGCATGGTGGCTGGATTCAGTGGGTGAGCATTCCATGAGAGCCAAATGGATGCCATATCAACTTTTATATTCCACCTCACTTGTACTGAATTCTTTTCATTCAGACAGCCTGCAAGTAATACCCAGGTTCTAGAAGGTAAAAAGAGATTACGGCCCTTGATGGGACAGTGACAAAGTTCTGGAAGAACATGTGGGACAGGAATTATTGCTGTCACCATTTTTGGAAAATACATTATGGCACACATTAAGATTTTACTATATTGGCTTTATCACATATCTCTTTGTACTTTATCCATGTATTAATCCTTCTTACGGTACAAAGGAAATTGCAGACATCAGTACACTTCCTCCTTAATACCTTTGTACACATATCAATAACTAGAGTTCAATACCTCTTACATGTTTTATTCTATGCAACTGTATGGAAATTTACATAAAGTAAAATATGCTAATCTTAAATGTATGATCACTACGAATTGGTAAATGCATCATCTGTGTAACTCAAACACCTCTCATTATATAGAATATTAGTGGGAACCTGGGTGGCTCAGTAGGTTGAGCATCTGACTTTGGCTCAGGTCGTGATCTCACAGTTCATGGGTTTGAGCCCCTCATTGGGCTTGCTGCTATCAGTTCAGATACTGCTTTGGATCCTCTGTCCCCCTCTCTCTCTGCCCCTCCCCCGACTCATGCTTGCTCGTTCTCTCTCAAAAACGAATAAACATTAAAAAAAGAATATTAGTATCAGCCTGGGAACAGTATCCCTTATACCCCTCCCCAGCGAGTCCTAGCTTCCCCCTAAGAGAGGCACCCATTGTTCTGATTATTTTTTTCACCATGGCTTGTCTTGTAGGTTCTGGAATTTCATACAAATGTAATCAAATCATATGCCCTCTACTTTATAAGATTTTAGTTTTCCTTTTTTTTGTATACAAATGCAACTGATTTTTGTATGTTGATTTTGTGTCCTGCAACTTTACTGAATTCATTTATTAGTTCTAACAGTTTTCTGTAGAGTCTTTAGGATTTTCTCTATATAAGATCATGTCATCTAAAAACAGACTATTTTATATCTTTCATTTCATGTCCCTTCTGTTTTTTTTTTTTTTTACCTCGCCTAATTTCTCTGACTAGGATTTCCAGAATTGTGTTGAATAAAAGTAGCAAGTTTAGGCATCTCCAACTTGTTTCTGATCTTACAGGAAAAGCTTTCAGCTTTTCACTAGTAAGTATGATGTTAGCTGTGGGCTTGTCATACATGGTCTTTCTTATGTTGATTGTTGCTTCTACACATAATTTTTTGGAAGTTTTATATTATGAAAGGATGTTGAGTTTTGTCAAATGCTAGTTCTGCATCCATTGAGATATGATTTTTACCCATTACTTTGGTGTAGGGTATTACATTATCAGACAAAAAGACAGCTTATGGAGTGGGATAAAATATTTGCCAACCATGTATTTGATAAGGGATTAATATCCAAATATATGAGGAACCTCATAAATTAATAGTACAAACTGATTAAAAAGGGGTTAAAGGAACGGAATAGATATTTCTCTAAGAAGATGTACAAATAGCCAACAGGTTTATGAAAAAATGCTCAACATCATTAATCAACAGGGACTTGTGAATCAAAGCCACAATGAGATATCATCTTACTCCTATTAGAATGAAAATTATCAAAAAGACAAGGAATAACAAGTGTTGGTGAGGATGTGGAGAAAACCCTTGTACACAGTTGGTGGGAATATAAATTCATATAGCCATTATTGAAAATAGTATAGAGGTTCCTCAGAAATTTAAAATAGGACTACTATATGAACCAGAAATCTCACTTTTGGGTATATATATGAAGGAAAAGAAATTAATATCTCAGAGAGGTATCTGCACCTCCATGTTCATTGCCACATTATTTGCAATAGCTAAACTGTGGAAGAAACACCCTAAGCATCCATTGATAAATGAACGGATAAAGAAACTTACATATATACATAATGGAATATTAGCCTTCAAAAAAGGAAATCCTACCATTTGCAATCCTGTGTATGAACTTGGAGGACATATAGTTTAGTGAGATAAGCAAGAGATAGAAAGAAAAATATTGCATGGTATCTATGTGGAATCTAGAAAAATTGAACTGAGGGAAACAAATTGTAGAAGAGTGGTTACCAGAGGTTAAGCGGTGTTCGAAATGGGATAATATCAGTCATAGAGTACAAACTATTAGTTCATGTACAACATGGTGACTATCGTTAATGTATTGTGTCCTTGAAATTTGCTTAGAGTAAATCTTAAAAGTTCTCATTACAAGAGAAAAAATTTGTTTATGTGTGGTGCTGGATGTTAACTATGCTTATTGTGATGATATCTCACAATACATGCATATATCTAATCATTATGTTGTATACCTGAAACTAATATAATGTAATATGTCAATTATATCTCCACAAAAAATGATTAAGAAAATAGACAAATCTAACTTTACACTTCAAGGAACTAAAAAAAAGAAGAACAAACTAAGCCCAAAGTTAGCAGAAGGAAGGAAATAACAGTGATAAGAACAGAAATAAATAAGAGACAAAAAAAAATAGAAAAGAGCAACAAAACTAAGATCTGCTTCTTTGAAAGTAAAAACAAAATTGGCAAATCTTTGAGTAACTAATAAAAAAAGAGAAAAGACTCAAAATTAGAAATGAAAAAGGACACAGCACAGCTGATACCACAGAAATACAGAGGATCATAAGGGACTACTATGAACAACTAAACACCAACAAATTGGAGGACTTAGAAGAAATGGATGAATTCCTAGAAAGAACATAACAAAACTGGACCTGAAGACATAGAAAATCTGAACACCAATAATGAGTAAAGAGATTGTTGGAAGGTTTTTGATTATCGCTTCAAAGAAAAACTGAGGACCACATGGTTTCATTGATGAATTCTAATTAACACCAATTCTCCTCAAACTCTCCCAAAAGAATGAAGAGAACATTCCTAAACTCATTTTGCAAGGCCCGCATTACTCTGATACCAAAGCCAGATGAGGACACTATAGAAAAGAAAATTAGAAGCCAGTTCCCTAAGGAACACAGAAGCAAAAACTCTCAATAAAATAATATCAAACCTAATTCAACAGCATGTTAAAATGACTAGATACCATAATAAACTGAGATTTATCCCTGGCATATAGGGATGGTTCATCATATGCAGGTCATAAATGTGACACACCACATTAATAAAAAAAATTAAAATCTCATGATCATCTCCACTGATGCAGAAAAAGAATCCACAAAATTCAACATAGGTTCATAATAAAAACTTTCTACAAATTAGGAATTGAAGGAACGGACCCTGACATAATAGAGGCCATAGATGACAAGACCACAGCTAAAATCATACCCGATGGTGAAAGATTGGAAGCTTTCCTCCAGGAATAGGAATAAGAAAAGGATATCCGCTCTTAGTATCCCTCGTTTAACATGGTACTGGAAGTCCTGGCCAGAGCAATTAGGCAACATAAAGAATTTAAAGGCATCCAATCAGAATGAAAGAAGTAAAACTGTCACTGTTTTTAGATAACATGATCTTACATATAGAAAATCCGAGAGACCCACCAAAGAACTGTTGGAACTGATAAACAAATTAAGAAAGTTGCAGAGTATAATATCAACATACAAAAATCAGTTGTGTCTCTGTATACTAACAAGGAACAGTCATGAAAAATTCTGTGTTCTGTCTGTGTATGAAGTAAGAGTTCTGGGTTTTGTGCAGAGAACTTTGAAAGGTGGTACTTATAAAATCACTGTTCATTATTATTAATTTTTCTTTATTTTTTTAAGAACTCTTTTTTTAATGTTTGTGTATCTATTTTTGAGACAGAGAGACACATAGAGTGTGAGGGGGGTGGGGCAGAGAGAGAGGAAGACAGAATCTGAAGCAGGCTCCAGGCTCTGATCTGTCAGTGCAGAGCCGGACATGGGGCTCGAACTCACAAACTGTGAGGTCATGCCCTGAGCCGAAGTCAAATGCTCTGAGTGTTCCAGTTGAAAACATAGGATTTTTACTAGGACCCTCCCTCCTTGCTTGACCTTGAACTATAACTTCTCCAGCCTCTTACAGCTTCAAAAATCTCTGTTTGGTTTATCAGCAAGTAATCTTGGTTGTATGTTTTTTAGCCTCTCAGACACTACTTTACATTTAGCCAATTCCTCAAGGTGAAAAGTGATACAGGATGGTGAGCTCCCAGAATGGGCTTTTTCTGCTTTCCAGGATCGTGGGCACTCAAGCCATTTTTGCTTTTGTAGCTCTTGTATGCCTTCAATTTTTTTAATGAGGACATTGTCCGTTTCCCAGCCCTTGTGTACTCTCAACCCAATGTCTCCTAATGGGAACGTCTTGTGAAACTATAGTACAATACTACCTCCAGGATGTTGACATTGCTATCGTTTTCTTTATCTTTTTTTTTTTTTTTTGTAAAGAAAGTATTACAGTCTGTGTCTATTAATTCCCATATCTTAAATCTGAGTGGTTCTGTTTCTGCTGTTTGTTGTTAGCACTGCCTCCCACGTTTGGTACCTTGTTTCCTTTCTTGCTAGTCGTTATCTTTCATTGTGTGCTAGTTATCGTATTTGAATAATCATTGATAGGAATAATTGAGGCTTGAGTTCTTTGCTTATTCAGTTCACCTTGAGGCACTACCTGTCCTTGGCCATCTTCTTTCCAAGTCAAGGCTTGAGACTCTACATCTCCAGGGCTGCAGATCTGCACAAGACTTGTTCCCTTCAGTTTTCCCTTTATCCTGAGGATACAGGTGAGGTGTTTCATTCAGAATTGTCACCTAGACGTTGTCCTAGATGTCGACGTATCCTCCTCTCGTCCCAAAAGAACACTAAATCCACAGCCTGGGTTGATAACAACACTTCCTTCTGACTTGTCAAATTCTCTCATGGCAAAAGCATTTTTTTAATAATGATTTTTTAAATGTTTGTTTATTTTTGAGACAGAGAGAGAAAGTGTAAGCGGGGGAGGGGCAGAGAGAGGAAGACACAGAGTCTGAAGCAGGCTCCAGGCTCTGAGCTGTCAGCACAGAGCCGGACATGTGGCTCCAACTCACAAGCTGTGAGACCATGACCTGAGCTGAAGTCAGACACCTAACTGACTGAGCCACCCAGGCACCCTAATAAAGATTTTTTAAGTAATCCATACACCCAATATGGGGCTCAAACTTATAACCCTGAGATCAAGAGTCAAATGTTCCACTGACTAAGCCAGCCAGGCACCCCCAAAAGTATTTTTGAGTGTTAGGTCTACTTCTCTGGGTTCTTACAGTCACTGGTGAGGCAATTCCTTGTTATCCTCTAATGTGGTATTAAAGATATGTTTAACATTGTATCATTTGTTTTGGTTGTGCTCACCACTGGATTGGTCAAGCTAGCCATTGCCTCAAAGGTAAACTATATGCATGTGAGTGGAAGACTAAACTTGCACATATGCACACAGGTAACCATATGGCCTGACAAGACAAGAAATGCCCTTACCTCCTGCATCTGTGCTTAGATGTTATCTTCCCAGTGAGACCTGCATTGACCCTTCTCATCTCCTAACACATTAGTCTTCCTTACTCTGCTTTATAATAATCTGTATTACCTTCTAGTAATCTGTATCACCAACTTCTTTATGTTATTGCCTTTCCCATGCTAGAAGATATATTCCAGGTAGGCAGGTATCTCTGCATGCTTGCCATATATATTCCCTAGCCTAGGACAATCCCTGGAATATAAGATCATTCAGTATAATTATATTTCTTTCATGCATTCAAAAAGATCATTCAATATAATTTTTGAATGTATGAAAGAATAGATGAATGAATGAAATGATTAGTGCCCTTTGAGTTTGTCAGCAAAAAGAGATTGTGTGTCTGAAATGCTAAAGAGGGGACAGGAAAAGTAAATAAGTGTGGTTGTTTTCAGCCTATGAAAGTGGTTAAGTCTATGCAGGGGGCAGTCAAAATCCAGTTCTCTACAGTTTCCTGAGCAGGATAGGGTTGCCATGAATGAGTCACTCCAAGAGTTTTTTCACTCCTTGTCCCTAAGGAGGCCAGGAACCCTGCTCATTCCCACAGAGAAGTCACCTGTTTTGGCCTGATATAATTCACAGGTCAGTCAGGGACACCCCTTCCTCTTCTTCTCTTGGTACCACCATAAGGTTACAGGGCCAGAGATCAGGTACACAGGCCAGAATGTCATGGGTTCACAAAGCCCATCTTCTGCAGATAACCTTCCTGTAAGAAAACAGTTCCATCAATTTTCTACCTGGTTCCACTTTGTCATTTCCTCTCAGAGGTACTCGGTCATACTTAGAATTATCACACTCATTGCAAGATAAAATGTTATAGAAAATGTCTTAAAGGTTTGGAGGTACAAGAACCCTACCTTATGGCAGAGAACAACTTTTGAAGAAAATATGTGAATTATATTTTAAAAGAATTTCAACTTTGATAAGGTATTTTTCACATGAATCAATGTGTGTTTCTAATTATGAATCTCATTTCATTAAAGTAACTCACCATGGGCCTCTGATTTACAATTTGATATAAAAAAATCCACCCCCTTCATTTACTAGAAAACTCCATACTGGCTTATGACATATGGACCAATATATTTAGAACATAGGCACTATTTCCTTTTATTATTATTTTTTTACTGTTGGTTTATTTTTGAGAGAGTGAGACAGAGCACAAGTGGGGAGAGGCAGAGAGAGAGAAGAAGACACAGAATCTGAAGCAGGCTCCAGGCTTTGAGCTGTCACCATAGTGCCCGATGCAGGGCTTGAACTCCCGAGCCGTGAGATCATGACATGAGCCAAAGTTGGATGCTCAACCAACTGAGCCACCACGCACCCCTCCTTTTATTATTATGGTATATTATTATATCAAATACCATAAAATAACAGATTGCATTGAGAAAATATTTTTCTGCTAAGGGCATTCTTCAGAGTCCCTTTCATCTCACTGTTCCTGAGTCTGTGGATGAAGGGGTTCAATATGGGGATCATCACCATGCAGAACACAGACACCACCTTTTCTGGTCCATTGAGTAGCTGGATTTGGGCATCACATAAATGGATGTGATGGTCCCATAGCACAGAGTGACCGCTGTGAGGTAGGACATACAGGTGGAGAAGGCCTTGTGGCGTCCCTTGGTGGAGCACATCTTCAGGATGGTGATGAGGATACAGATGTAGGAGGCGGCTCTGACACACACCGTGACCACAATGATGGAGCCAGCTGTCAATGAGAGGATAACTGCAGAGATACTGATACCAGAACAGGAGAACTAAACTAAAGGAACAAAATCACAGAAAAAAATGGTTGACTTGAGTTAGTCCAGACTCTACTAATCAGAGCCAGTTTGCAGCAAATAGAAATCCCAGCACAGCAAAGAGCAAGTGCAAAAAGACTCATAGACAGAAATTCCACCGACATGACTGTCAGTGATGGGTGTTAGAACTAGTCTCTCAGGGAGGAGGAATCTGAGGCAGCGATCAGAACCTGATGTTTACATTTTTTTATTTTATGTGTGCATAGTAAAATATATACAGCCCTCATTCCTGCATATGCATCGAGACTGTCTTATGACAAGTTCTCCAAAAGCAAAGCCTTAGAGACCACTTCTTATGCAAGTGGTTTAGTGAGGAGTGATCTCTAGGGAAAACTATTAAGGATGAGAGAAAAGCAGGAGAAGCCAGATAAAGCTTGTGGGCTCTACTGAAGTGTAGCTTCATTCTGATCCCACAGGGAGCACTGGAGCAAGGAATGGCACCTCAGAGTTGTCCTACCCTGCAGCAATAGGGTGTGTTTGTCTTCATTGTTCCTAAATCACTGTTTCATTCAGTTGTTGGCTCTGGGCCACCCTGGGAGTGAGAACATGCGCCTCCAGATATTTCCAGTCTCCTTTCAGCGGGGAGCAATTTTCAAAAGAGTGTGGCTGTGAACATTAGCAGCCAGCTCTCAAAGAAGCTGTTCACTGGCTTGGCAAGAGACCTATAGGAAAGACACAAAAAATGTCTCTCTGGTTTAAAAGTTCCATCGTACCGTTATCTACAGCTCACTAGACTGTTGCATCACATCTGTTAGGACTGAGGGTCTGGAATGCAGTGGAGGACATCCAAAGTAAGTGCCTCTTAGGGCACCTGCATAGTTCAGTCATTTGAGCATACAACTTCAGTTCAGATCATGATCTCACGGTTCATGAGTTCCAACCCCGTGTTGGACTCTGTGCTAACAGCTCAGAGCCTGGAGTCTGCTTCAGATTCTGTGTCTCCCTCTCTCTCTTTCTGCCCCTCCCCTGCTTGTGCTCTGTCTGTCTGTCTCTCTTTCTCAAAAATAAATGAACATTAAAAAAATTTTAGTAAAACAAATTTAAAAAAAAAGTGCCTCTCAAAGACATGAATAGACACTTTTCCAAAGAAGACATCCAGATGGCCAAGAAACACATGAAAAGATGTTCAACATCACTCCTCATCAGGGAAATACAAATCAAAACCATGAGATACTACCTCACACCTGTCAGAATGGCTAAAATTAACAACACAAGATTGAGGATGCAGAGAAAGGGGAACCCTCTTGCACTATTAGTGGAAATGCAAACTGGGGCAGCCACTCTGGAGAACAGTATGGAGGTTCCTCAAAAAGTTAAAAACAGAACTACCCTGTGATCCAGCAATTGCACTGCTAGATATATACCCAAAGGGTACAAAAATACAGATTCAAAAGTGTATATGCACCCTGATGCTTATAGCAGCACAATCAATAATAGCCACACTATGGAGAAGGTCCAAATGTCCATCAACTGATGAGTGGATAAAGAATAGGTGGTATGTATGTGTGTACACACACACACACACACACACACACACAGAGGAATATTACTTGGCCATCAAAAAGAATGAAATCTTGCCATCAGCAGTGACGTGAATGGAGCTAGAATGTATTATGCTAAGAGAAATAAGTCGTTCAGAGAAAGACAAATACCATATGATTTCATCATAAGTGAAATATAAGAAACAAAATAGATAACGAACATATTGGGAGGGGGAAAAAAGAGAGAGGAGACAAACTATGAGGGACTCTTAAAGGTAGAGAACAAAGTGAGGGTTGATGGAGGGAGGTGGATGGGCTAACTGGGTGATGGGTAATAAGGAGGGCACTTGTTATAATGAGCCCTGGGTGTTGTATGTAATAGATGAATCATTGAATTCTCCTGAAAGCAATATTGCACTATATGCTAAGCAACTAGAATTTAAATAAAAATTTGAAAATAAAAATATCTCTCCTAATAGAATTCCTTCTTAATGACCTTAGTTTTTCTCTTGTTTTTTTAACTTTATACAAATAAAGGGCTTCTTGGATAGGTATTTGTTCTGAACCTTTAAGAATGGGCAAGAGTTTGGATAGGTAAACTCAGGAAAATGAATTTCCAGACAGAATAGACTTCAGAATGAGGAAAGCACAGAATGTAATCAAGAGACAGGGTAGTGACTGGCTTGCCACAATTATTGAGGGTTATGATAGCAGATATTGGAGAAAAGACTTGATTGCACATTAGGTGGACAATGGCACCGATGGTGGAAGAAGACTTGGAAGTCCAAGCTGATGAGAGAGGCAATTAGGAGCTGTTGTGAATATCATGAATAGCAGTTAGTGCTTGGGAGTTTCTTTTTTTAGCAAGTTTTTCCCCAGCAGAGTTGCCTCAGGAGAGAGAAATCACAGTGCTCCTGCTGTGTGTTCATTTTCTTCCTACTCCCCTTCCTCTGAACATTTCCCCAGGCAATAGCTTCTCCAGACCTGTCCTTCCATTGCCCTGTGTATAGGGCAGAGGAGATCTGAGGGACTTGGCAAATTTTCAGAATTACAAAATAAATGATATTTGACAGGGAGTAAAACATTCCTGAGGGAATATCTATATCCCAAGATATATTTTCAACATGTTGGATTTCCATCATTCTGATTATTATTCAGAAGAAGTACACATCACTGGAAACTCTCTATGGTATGTCGAGATTTAAAAATATTTTTGAGGACATCACACTGGGTACTAGATCCATAGAGCACAAGACACCTGGTGTCAAAAACAGTGGTCTCAAGATAATGGTCTCCAGTGGCCCAAGGACTCTCATTAAAATCTTCATGGTACTGAGTTCCATTCTTAAGGAATGGAGAAAACTCAACCTTTTATGTTATAGGAGACTCTAGTGTCAGAGGGGACTCATCACAGCCATTCAAAGGGAAAAATAGCCTTAAAAGTTATCCCTGAATTAGGAGACACATGAACTCACAGCAAAAACTGTAGAAAATCACCTGAGTTGCAAGACTATATGTTCTTGTAGCTTAATACCTTGTGATTTTAAAGGACTGGAGGTGATCTTTCTGTGGAAGGTAGGAATTTTACAGTTGTTTTACTCCCTATAATGAACATTTTTCTATATTCTTTAATAATTAAGTACCCATGGGGTTAATAGCATGTTAGGAGGTATTAAAGAAACTGTGGCCTCAGAGAAGCTAGAAATCAAAAATGTCAACTCCCTACTTCTGGGTAGAGAGGGAATCCAAAAACCCCACAAGGGAAGATTTGGAGAACTGAAAACAGAGAATAGGATAGTAAAGGCAAAAGCCAGGTTAATAAAGAGGGCAGGGTTTGGGGAAAACAAACAGAAGGGCTGAGAAATTGGGTAGGCGTCTTGCTCTCCAGCACCTAACAAAGTCATCGGGAAGAATGGAAATAATGTCATATTGACATAATTTTCTACCACTAATGTACTAGAATAGTATTTTAAAAACAGAATTTACCATCAACATATATGAAAGTAATGTATCATGAAAGTCAAAACTTTTCAACCAAAAACCACGAGAAAGATTGTGCAGAGTACATATACCCTCACACCCTGGACGTTTCTCGGAGAAGCTTGCAAAAAACTTGTGGATATGAGTGGAGATGTGTTGTTTTCAGAAAGCTCCTCTAGCAATACTGGGATGCCCCTTAGTAGATGATCACTTATGTAGGTCAAATGTGATTCAATACTACAGTAAATAGGGGTTATGTCTAGAGTTCACAAATGGTGGTTTCTCCTGGACTTTCCACAATCACTGCTAGAATTTTGAGAAATTTTTTGTTCACCTCTTGTAAATTAAAATAAGAATGTATAAAGCATCTAAATATGCACTCACACTACTAGGTAACATTGCTCTTAAAATCTATTTAGAGAGCAACTAATTATCTTCAGTACATGTCCGAATAAAATAAATACTGAGTTGACCAAGTAGTGTATTGATGAGTATATTGAAGTGGTAACCATGGAGGCTTTCTGGAGAATATGCTATCCCATTTGTTCCTTCAGATTGTGAACAAATCTTAGCAAAAACTGTGCATTCATGAGGCTTAGCCTGTAACTTGGGAGAGACAAAATTTTAAAATAAATCTCTGCCCTATCAAATATAGGAGTCAAGCTAAAACTTTTTTTAATTTAAAATTTTAAAAAGCCTCATCTCATCACAATAAAATGAGATGTGAATCTGAAAGAAGATATGACCAACACAACCAGGGAGGCCTGAGGAGGCTTCAAGAGGGAGGAGACATTGAATCATTTGCTCATGAGAGCTAAGTTTTAGCAGGCAGAGAAGGGAAGGAAGAACATTACAGGTTATAAAAAACATATGCAAAGTAGGAGAGCCTTGAGGGACATACTATTTTTGGAAACAGTGGGATGTTCCCCATATGGAGAAGGTTAGCAGCAGGAAATGAGGCTGGACAGGTAAGACCTTGAATGCCATGCCAGGGCACTTTTCATGAGGGAGGCTTTATTATCAACTAGCCCTATTATCAAGCAAATAGGTCTCCAGACTCACTGCCTTGCTGTAAACACACTGTACGTGCACACTTACAGCCTTATCACCTTTGGCAAATTAAGTACCTTGCTAAGCCATAGTTTTATTACTGCAAACATGATCATAGTAATAGTACTTATCTCTTAGGATAGCTATGAGGCTGTAGGAGGTTGTGTAACTGACTCTTGCAATAAAGATTAGAAGTTATTAGAATTATCTGGTGTGTAAGCAAAGGAGATCTAAAGTCTACACTGAAGAGATGTAGCATGATTGTAGGTAGAACATAGAAAAGCTGGCGGTAGACGAAGAATAGAACTGGGAGAGGAAAAGGTGAGGCTGTTATAAAAATCCAAACGAGAGGTAGAGTAGAATGCAGGAGACACTTTTGAGTTAGGATCGTAGAACCTAGAAAATTTGGACAACAAGAGAGAATGAGGAGTCAAATTAATCTAAACTAGGGCCTGGAAAATGAGTAAAAGTCTGATAGGAAATAAAATGGTGCAGGGAAAATGGAGGCAGAGAAAACACCATGTAAAAAAGGCAGAGCAGGAGCCCCTGGGTGGCTCAGTGGGTTTGGCATCTGACTCTTGATTTTGGCTCATAGTTCGTGGGTGGGTTCAACTGGCAGGTGGGACTGTGTGCTAACTGTGCGAAGCCTTCTTGGGATCCTCTCTCTCTGCCTCTTCCATGCATGTGCACTGTCTTTCTCTCTCTCTCTCTCAAAAATAAATAAACTTAAAAAGAAAATTTGAAAAAGAAAAGGCACGGCAGCATGAGGATCATGAGGTGCATGGAAAATGGAGGGTACTTTGCTTGATTGGGTAGATGGAAGGATATGATAGAAACTGAGCCAGGAGCAGTATTTGGGGATCAGTTGTGATGAGGATTGGACATCATGCTGGGGTATATTGATTTCCTCCTATACACAGCTATTCACTATTTTTGATGCTATCAGTGACTTAACATATCCTGTGTTTAGGAATCTAACATCTGGTTACAGGGTGGTAAATGAAATAAAGATGCAACAGATTTACGCCTAATAACAACTATGCAGGCACCATACCCACCCTGTGGGAAAGTTCCAGAACAATAGCAGGGGGGATTAAAAAAAAAGATGAGGGCAATCAGACATCTGGAATTTTGGAAGTGGCTTAATGGTAAATAAAGGTGAGGAAAGAGTCAAAATTGGGTCTGATGGGGGAAATATGAAAATTCTGCGTTCAATACTTAGAGGGCACACTGGCACTGGAAATGTGCCAGAGGACATTGGGGATTCTTTTTTGGTGGGGGCAGAAATTGGAGAATCACACAAGGTAAGTGCTGGCTGAAGCAATGAGAATGGAAAAACATTTCCTTTAGAGGTGAATAGACAGGGAACCTTCCAAGGAAACGGAGCATGGTATGGTCTCAAAGACAAGCCATATGGGTCTAGGTTAAAGATCGCTTGGGTGGATGAGTTTGCCACATAGGATCTTTGTGTTGGCTCTGAACCGTACCCGTAATGTTCTCTCCCCTGATCTTCACCTGTTGGTGGCATATTGCCATTCTAGTTTTCATTTAAGCATGTCACCCTCTCAGAGAGGGAGCTTCCCTGACTCCACAGACAAAAGCAGTCATTCACTCTCACATCACAGAGATCCTATGGGTCTGGTTCCATGTTGTTTCCCATGTAGAAAAATGCTTGGCGCATCATATGCATTTAGTCAATATGTATTGAATGAATTCATGACTTCTATAGTCATTTAACCACTCTGTGCTTTGGTTTCATCTTTTAGAAATCAGAATGAGAATTCCATATAGACTGGTGAGGATTATGTGAGACAGCTCTATCTAACCCCAGCACATTATAAGTATTAAGCAGGTACTGGTTACCTGGCCTGACTCCTCTTGTATTCTTTGCCTACAAACGACAATGCAAATAGAAAACAGCAACTCTTCAACTCACAATATATTTGTTTTCTTCTTGTCTTCTTTTGTTTTTAATCTTTGTGAACCCGATGGAATAATTTCCAGGCAGTGTTTATTTCTTTCTCTTGTACACTCCTTCATTTTCCACTGCTGATACTTTACTATTTTTCTTTCCCTTCACCTTTAACAGTGACTGAAGTTAAAATTAAAATTGTCTTGGAGCATCTGGGTGAAGCATCTAACTTCCGCTCAGGCCATGATCTCACAGCTTGTGGATTTGAGCCTTGCATCAGGTTCTGCGCTGATAGCTCAGAGCCTGGAGCCTGCTTCTAATTCTGTGTCTCCCTCTCTCTCTGCCCCCTCCCTGCTTGTACTCTGTCTGTCTTTATGTCTGTCTCTCCCCCCCCCTTTCAAAACAAATAAACATAATAATACAAAATTTTTTAATTAAAATTCTATCAAGTGTCTTCCTATCACTTCTCTGTCCTCACCTGTTATAAGACCAGATGTTTAATGAAAAATCTAAATAGAAATATGATTTCCCAATTTGATCTGAGAAATTTGAGCTGATTCTATTCAGATCTGCAGTTCAGAGCAAACCGCATAACAACTATACCTGCTAGAAAATATCCTGGATGTTTTGCTAAAAACTCAAAAGTTGACTAGAATGTTATGACCAGAATATGCCATTCTAGAATGAGACAGTACTTTCAAAATCGTGTTAAGTTCAAACTACTCCATTATATTGTATATACACAATGGAAAAAAACTTCAATGAGAAGTTTTTAAGAACTTTAAAATTATTGATATGTATTAAAAAGCAAATAATATTGTATATCTCTTTGTTTTTAATCTTTGTGAACTGAATACTGCTATGGATAGAAATCTAGCAGAAGTTACAACATGTTATCCTCATTTCTATGGTCTAGTCATTGCTACAGTTATCACCTTTGGAGCTGGTTCATGGTGATGTACTGATGAAAAAGTATTGCATTAACCTCCTTAAATTTTTTAAATGACATATTCATTTTAAACAATTTAAATTTTTGAATTATATTGCTCATTGAATCAATAGTTTACTAAGCACACCAAACTACCAAGTTACCAGATCTCAAAAAGTATTTGAAAATGTGTCATCACAAAATCCAGTCAGTGAGAACAAAGCAATTTTATTCCTATTTTCCTGATTACATTCAGATCCTGATTGGAAAAGAGAGAGATAAGAGTGCTTTTGTGAGTAGGATCCAAGAAGATATTTGCGCCCACCCTCAGTTATTCATACAGATTCTCATACTAGAATCATTCTGATCACTCTAACTCCTGAACTTGACATCAATCCAGTGTATTTAGCATCCCTTTCTCAGACTCTCCCCTGAAGAGTTGCCTGAAACTTCCTCCAGTTCCCCTGATTAAAGTCTAGGTGAGATCTGTGCAGTGGCAGGTTTTTATAACCATCTCAGAGTCTTAACCTCAAGAAGCTCTGCATCTTTGGAAGAAAGTTGCTGCCTGCATTAGGATGATGGGCAATCATACCACAGTGAGCACATTCCTTCTGTGGGGGTTTTCCAGTTTCCCAGACTTGCAGGGTCTCCTCTTTGTGATGATTTTCTTCTCCCATGTGACCATCCTAGCTGCAAATGTGTGCATAATGGTGGCCATCAAGCTGAGTCACAACCTTCACACCCCCATGTATTTTTTCCTCTGTGGCCTGTCCTTTTCAGAAACTTGTACCACTATGGCAATCATCCCCCGCATGCTAGTGGACTTGCTATCAGATAGCAAGGCCATCTCTCTTCCTGAGTGTGCCACACAGATGTTTTTCTTCTTTGGCTTGGGAGCCAATAACTGCTTCATCATGGCTGCCATGTCTTACGACCGTTACACTGCCATTCACAGCCCACTGCGCTATAAGATCTTGATGACCCATAAGATCTGCTTTCAGTTCATGATGGCCTCTTGGATGGCTGGGTTCCTGGTTTCTCTGTGCATCGTCATCACTGTATTCAACTTGTCTTTCTGTGACTCCAACATCATCGAGCACTACTTCTGTGACATCTCACCTGTGGTCTGCCTTGCCTGTGATTACACCTCCCATCACAAAATGGCTATTTTTGTGCTCTCTGCCTTCGTGTTGGTGGGCAGCTTTGTTTTCATTATGATGTCCTAGGTCTTCATTGTGTCCAGAGTTGTGAAGATGCCTTCTGCCAAGGGGAAGTATAAGGCCTTCTCCACTTGCTCCTCCCACCTCACTGTGGTGTGCATACACTATGGATTTGCTGGCTTTGTCTACTTGAGGCCCAAGGACAGGGACTCATTCCGTGAAGACATGCTGATGGCGGTCACATACACAGTGCTGACACCTTTGCTTAACCCCATCGTTTACAGTCTCAGAAACAAAGACATGCAGACAGCCCTAAGGAAGGTATTAGGCAAGACAAATAGGTTCATCCCTTAGATGGGGAGTAGAAGAATACCGGACATTAAAAATGTACAGACTGTTGATAAATAAAAGTGGAAAAAGTGGAATATTTCTAATCAAATCAACCCTTTGTGTACAAAACATTTGAAGTATTAACTAATTACCTAATATATCCTGGCACCAGCATTTTTTCTAGTACAAACTATATATAGTTTTAAAATATGTGTAAATATGTGTGTATGCATATATACATATAAGAATGCATCAGTGAATCAAAACATGTTTTGTGACACAGTATTTTCACAGTAGGAGCTGAATGAATCTGTTAATGGATTATTGTTTTGGTGTCATTTCTAAGAACTTTTTGACTAGTTGTACATTTTGAATATGTTCTCCTCTTTTCTCCTATTCTTAAGGTTTATCGTTATACATTTTACATCTAGGTCCTTATTGTGTTTTGAGTTAATACTTATATAAATTGTGAGGTTTTATGTTGAGGTGCTTCTGCCCTCCATGGATGTCTCATTCCTCCAGAGCCATTTGTTGAAAGCCCTTCCTTTCACTGGATTCCTTTGTACCTTTTTAAAAAATCAGCTGAACACACTTGTATAGGTCTTTCTCTGGATTCTCTTCAGCCTCAGTGGTTTATACATCTATTCTTTCATCAGTACCACACTTCCATCAGTATCCTTCACTTTATTCTTCTCTTTAAAAATTATTTTATATATTCTAGGACCTTTCTTTTTTAGTGCTTAGCATTTAGTGCTGTGAATTTTCCTCTTAGTACTGCTTTAGCTGAGTCTCACATGTATTGATATTTGCCTTTTTATTTTCATTCTGTTGTATGTTATTTTTTAAATACTGAGGTCCCAGGTCTTTTTTTTTAATCATTTATTTTCTGTTTGGAGAACTTACTTTAGCAATCACTCAAAGGCAGTTTTGTTAAACAGAGCAAATTTTCATAGCTTTCCTTCATCTGAAATGTCTTTATTACTCCTTCGTTTCTGAAGGCTATATCTTGCCAGTTGTAAATACATTTGCCAATTCTTTGCTTTTAGTACAGATGGTCCCTAACTTACGACAGTTTTGGCCTGTAATTTTTTTTTAACTTTACATCGGTGTGAAGGCAATTTTCATTCAATAGAACCCATACTTCAGTTTTGAATTTTGACCTTTTCCTGGCACTTGTGATACTGGGTGGCGGCATGGAGTTACAACAGGAGAACACACAACCGATAACACTCACAACCATTCTGTACTCACACAACCATTCTGTTTTTCACTTTCAGTACAGCATTCAATAAATTACATGAGATACTACTTTATTATAAAATAGGATTGTGTCAAATGGTTTTGCCCAACTGTAGGCTAATGCTAGTGTTCTGAGCATGTGTAAGGAAGGCTGGGCTAGGTGTTCTGTAGGTTAGGTGCCGGGGTCCAGCCCTAGCAGGTCCAGGGGTTCCCGAATGATGAACAGCATTGGCGAAAATAAAATAAAATAAAATAAATGGATACAGACAACAGCAGTGTGTTAGACTGGCCACTTTATTGTGGCAAGCGTGGCATTATATTTGTTAGCAAAATCCTTGTAGCGTGTGTTATCTATGTTTCTCGGCATTACCTAATTCTAAAAATGTTCCTTTGTGTAGTCACCCATTAGGGAACAACATAGTTATTTTCTTGTAACATTCCCTCCTGCCCTTTCAAGGTCATCTAGCTCTCAACACCTCAAGTGGAATGTTTTACAAGGACATGACTTCTTAATTGTTCCTTTGTACCATTTGCAGTACAAGGGACAAAAGTATTCACTTTGGGGTGCCGGGAGGGAGCCAGGAGGGCCCTGGGAACCCACGCCTTATGCGCTCCCAGAGAGACAATGTATACCTAGGAACTAATGAATCATTCTGTACCTTAACCCACCAGGTCCAGTTATCATCTGGAATGCCTCCTGGGGGCCAAGTGGGCCTAGGGGTTGGAGTAACTTGTATCCATAGATACATTCCTTTGTTGCCGAGTGGGGATTTTGAACCCATTTGTCCCCCTCCTTGGCTGGGAAATATATGGGGCTATCCTTCCTTTAGGTAGAGGAGTCTTTATAGGGAGTGGCAAGGGCTGGATGTAGGGCCGCATAATTTCCCTGCGGAATCTTCTTTCTTTCCCCAATGGTTCTTTTCCTGGGGGTGGGGGGGTCTGTCGTGGGCAATTCCCCAACCGACAAATCCCCAGGTACTTTCATTGGTAGGGGCTGCCCCGACCAACGCTAAGGCCACATTACATAAAAGCAGGAGTACAAGAAGCTTCACTGTCAGTGGGCCGCCATGCAGTCCCGATCCGTCCACCGCCCCGGGCTCTGCCATCAGGCTGGTTGGATAGCTCAGCTTCCAGCAGTTAGGCATATGAAACGCCTTTTCAGCCCTGTTGAAGTGTAGCTGCAAGCACCATGTGAGTGCGTGTGTTCAGCTTCCTACCGGGCACTACTGACACAACTCTAGCAAAATGGAGTGCCAACTCACGCTGCCTGCCTACACGTGGCTGAGATGCATCTCAGCCCTGATCTTCATCCCTGATGATGAAGCCATCTTCAGCCCTGATGGCTCTTTCTCAGAGAGTATGACACTGGCGCATGCCTCCTTGCCTCCAGGTAAGCTCAGCTCTTTTTTTGGGCTCCACTGCTACTAAGCAGGGGAGCAGAGAGCTGGTTCACTCTGCCTTATTGTTGCAGGGTATGGGGGAAAGTTCAGCTCCCCACTGGTGCACTCCCAAGTAGGGCTGGAGGCACGAGGAGCAGATACCATTACCAGTCACCTCACACTCCCTCATTAAGTCTCATGCTGCCAGGTGACAGTGGAGGCTCATTTTGCCCCTGGACTCCGCTGACATTACCCTGGCCGGGGATTCAGAGGGTGGGTGGGGTGAACATCAGCAACCTGCTTGGCCCCACCAAAACCTGGAGGTGGGTAGCAGGTATGATTTTCCACAGGTATTTGTCTGGAGTAGGGCAGGTATTGCCAAAAGGTTTTCTGTTCTGTTAAGGCCATTCTTTTCCACTTTGGTTGGGAGAACCTGGGTTTTCATAGCATCCTTTTTGTCTGAGTCTCTTGGCGGTTCTGGACTGGAGGCTTCTGTAGCATCCTGTCCAGGATAGAAGGAAACCCAGGGACTCACTGCTGTTTGTTACTCAGTTCCTTTGCTTATTTGTTTTATCTATAAGTGTTTAGGGGGATTTTTCTGTTTTTATTTTTGTTTTGGGGGGGGGGGTTTGTTTGTTTTTGTTTTTGTTTTTGCCAACAAGAGGGAGGCCCTGAGAGGAATGGAGCTACTTCATCTTTAATAGAACCAGAAGTCTATGCTTTCAAACATTTAAAGATATTTATCCACCTTCTTATTTATGTTGTGATGACAAGTTGGTCTAATACAAGCTAGCCTGACATCTCTAACACAGAAATGTCTACCCTGAACTCTGAACGGAAAGAGTTGGCTGGAAAGGAATGTACCTGGGACAGATGAAAAAGTCCTCTAGCGGTGAAGATGTTTCAAGGAGCCCCTCACTCCAGCCCTCCAGAGAGTATATGCCTTAAAAGAAGGCAAAATATTTAGAGAGTATTTGTGACCTTGAGCTTTTACTTAACCTTTATGCACCTCAGTTACAGCCTCTGTAAAAAAAAACAAAAACAAAAACAAACAGATTAGAAAAAAGACTTCATAAGGTTATTCTGAGGATTAATTGGGTGAATACGTGTAAATCACGAACGGTACCTGGAGTGTAGTAAACAATCCCATTGTGTTAGCTCCTGTTGCAAATACCGCTGTAGCTGGTATTACTTCTTTCGCTAACATTTGACTTCTAGATCTTCTAACTCTGCAGCCATTGCACATACATGAGGGAGACATCATTTGACTGAGGAGAGCAATTACAAAACTTTTACTAAACTAGGATGAGATTCTAGTTGCCAGTCTGTGAAACAATGCGGAGGCAGTGGCATAATTGTGGTGAGCATGAGTTTGTGTAAAAGCCTCTCATGACCGTAGCAGGATCTGACCCAGACGTTCACTTACTTGAGCCGGTGTGACGCATTCAGCAGCTCAGTGGCCAAGACTGTAAGGCCGTGGAGTCAGCGGTTCATGCCAGAGCAAAAGCTCATTCAGTCATCCATTCACTTATTAATGTTTCATTCACTCATTTCAAATACGCATTTAGGCTGGCTGTGTATAAACTAGATGCATGGAGGAAGAGCAAAGACACTCTAGTATCTGTGGAAAGCTTCCAGCATTGTGGAGAAAGCAAATATTAAATCTGTAACTGTAAGTGCACTGGGTATTCTGAAGAAAATATACAGAGTTCTGCAGGTATAGTTAATTTGTTCTGGAGCCTCAACGAGGCTTCTCAGAGGATAAGAAATAACATTCAAGTTGGTATCTATAGCATAAGTAGGTGTTACCAAGGTGAGGGGAAAAATGAATTCAGGTAGAGGCACTGCATGTAAGAGGGTCCTGCGGCAGCAAAGAATATAGACATATTTGAGGCACCTAGATGGCTCAGACAGTTAAGCGTCCAACTTCGGCTCAGGTCATGATCTCATGGTTTCAAGCCCCATGTCAGGCTCTGTGCTGACAGTTCAGAGCCTGCTTCAAATTCTGTGTCTCCTTCTCTCTCTGCTCCTCTCTCACTCATGCTCTGTCTCTTTCTTTCTCTCAAAAATAAAATAAACATTAAA
Organism: Herpailurus yagouaroundi; assembly: GCF_014898765.1. NCBI lineage: Eukaryota > Metazoa > Chordata > Mammalia > Carnivora > Felidae > Herpailurus > Herpailurus yagouaroundi. The sequence goes on along the minus strand of NW_024412449.1, from coordinate 6,430,587 downwards.
AGGAAAAAAGAATATGCACATGTTTAAGGATTTAAAAGAAGACCGAGGGATCAAGTAGGATTCATTCCCGGGATGCAAGGGTGGTTCAGTATTTGCAAATAAATCAATGTGATCACATCAATAAGAGAAAGGATAAAAACCGTATGATCATCTCAATAGATGAAGAAAAAGCATTTGATGAAGTACAGCCTTCATTTAGAATAATAGCCCTCAACAAAGTAGGTGTAGAGGAAACATATCTCAACAAAATAAGGGTCATATATGAAAAACCCATAGAGAACATCATACTCAGTGGGGGGGGGGGGGGCGGGGAATGAGAGCTTTTTCCTTAAGGTCAGAAACAAGACAAAGATGTCCACTCTCACCACTTTCATTCAACATAGTACTGGAAGTCCTAGCCGCAGCAATCAGAAAACAAAAGGAAATAAAAGGCATCCAAATTGGTAAGGAAGAAATACAACTTTCACTATCTGCAGATGACATGATGCTTTATATGAAAAACCCTAAAGATTCCACCAAAAAACCATTAGAACTGATAAATTAATTCAGTAAAGTCACAGGATACAAAATCAATATGCAGAAATCTGTTGCATTTCTATACACTAATAATGAAGCAGCAGAAAGAAATTAAGAAAACAGTATTATTTACGATTGCACCCAAAATAATAAGATACCTTAAGAATAAACCTAACCAAAGAGGTGAAAGACCTGTACCCTGAAAACTATAAAACACTGATGAAAGAAACTGAAGACAAAACAAATAGACATTCCATGCTCATGGGTTGGAAGAACAAATACTGTTAAAATGTCTACACTACCCAAAGCAATCTACACATTTAATGCAATCCCTATCAAAATACCAGCAGCATTTTTCACAGAACTGGAACAAAAAAAAATCCTAAAATTTATATGGAACCACAAAAATTTGGCTACCCCAAATATCCAAAGCAATCTTGAAAAAGCAAAGCAAGGCCAGAGGCATCACAATTCCAGGCTTTGGGTTATAGTACAAAGCTGCAGTAATCAAAACAGTATGGTACTGGCACATAAATAGACACATAGATCAATAGAACAGAATAGAAAACCCAGAAATAAACCCACACTTATATGGTCAGTTAATCTTTTGATAAAGCAGGAAAGAATATGCAATGGAAAAAAGATAGTCTCTTTAACAAAAGGTGTTGAGAAAACTGATCAGCTGCATGCAAAAGAATGAAACTGGACCACTTACACCCTACACAAAAATAAATTCAAAATGGATTAAAGACCTAAATGCAAGACAGGAAACCATCAAAATCCTAGAAGAGAGCACAGGCAGAAATGTCTCTAACATTAGCCGTAGCAGCATTTTTCTAGATATGTCTCCTAAGGCAAGAGAAACAAAAGCAAAAATAAATTATTGGGACTTCATCAAAATAAAAAGCTTCTGCACAATGAAGGAAACAATCAATAAAACTTAAAGGCAACCTACTGAATGTGAGAATATATTTGCAAATAACATATCTGGTAAAGGGCTAGTATCCAAAATATATAAAGAATTTATAACACTCAACACCCAAAGAACAAATAATCCAATTTAAAAATGGGAAGAAGACATGAACAGATATTTCTCCAAAGAAGACATCCAGATGACCAATAGATACATGCAAAGATGCTCAACATCACTCATCATCAGGTAAATGCAAATTAAAACCACAGTGAGATATCACCTCATACCTGTCAGGATGGCTAAAATCAAAAACACAAAGAAACAACAGGTAGTAGTGAGGATGTGGAGAAAGGACAACCCTCTTGCACTGTTGGTGGGAATGCAAATTGGTGCAGCCACTCTGGAGAACAGTATGGAGGTTCCTCAAAACGTTAAAAATAGAACTACCCTATGATCCAGTAATTGCACTACTGAATATTTACCCAAAAGATATACACTAATTCAAAGGGATACATGCAACCCTATGTTTACAGTAGTATTATTTACAGTAGCCAAATTATGGAAGTAGCCCAAGTGTCCATGGATAGATGAATGGACAAAGACGAGGTGGTATATACATACAGTGGAATATTTTTCAGCCATAAAGAAGAAGGAAATCTTGCCATTTGCAAAATGTATAGAGCTAGAGAATATAATGCTAAGTGAAATAAGTCAATCAGAGAAAGACAACTACCATATGATTTCACTCATGTGGAATTTAAGAAACAAAACAAAGGAGCAAAGGAAAAAATAGAGACAAAGCAAGAAACAGCCTCAGTTATAGAGAACAATCTAATGGTTACAAGAAGGAAGATGGGTGGGGGATGGGTGAAATAGGTGAGGAGGATTAAGGAGTGGATTTGTCATGATGAGCACTGGGTGATGGATGGAAGTATTGAATCACCATATTGAACACCTGAAACTAATATAACACTGTATGTTAACCAAACTGGAATTAAAATTAAACGGATAAATTTTGTCTCTTTTCTAAGCTCTCTGGGGGATATTAATTAAAGAAGTAATCTGTTTAGGTTTATGGTCATGGTTGGTGTATGGAGAATGAATTGGAAGAGAGTAAAAGATGGTAGAGGAAAGCTAGTTAGGGTTGTATTAGTCAGGATTCACCAAAGATACAGAACCAGTAAAAAAAATATATATGAGTATGTAAGTACATACACAGTTGTTACAATCAGCAGTTTCAAAATCCACGGGGCAGTCCAGCAGACTGGAAATTCCATAAGAGTTGATGTTGCAGTCTTGAGTCCAAAGGTATTATCCTTCTTTTTCAGAGGACCTCAGTTTTTTTCTCTTCAGGCTTTCAACTAATTGAACAACCCTAATTGGACAACTAATTGAATTACCCTTGGAGGGTAATGTACTTTACTCAAATTCTACTGATTAAATATTACTAACATCTAAAAATACCTTCACAGCCACACATAGACTGGCGTTTGACCAAACAACTGATCGCCATAGCCGAGTAAAAGTAAGCTATCACGGTAGTTCTACTGTACAATAAATGTATGAGGTAGTAGTTTGAAATAGAATTGCTGACAACAGAAATGAAAAGACGTAGGAAGTAAATATTGGACTCTGAATGTATCACACTTTGTGATCGGATGTAGGAATGTGAAGGCGGGGAAAGAATTCAATTTCTTTTTGGGGTTTGGAATCCATAAGCTGATTGAATGAGGTTCCTCTTACTGGGTTACAGAATTTCGGAGGGAGCAATTTGGGGTGGGAAATAATACTTTAGTATGAGATAAGCTGTGCTCGGCTTTTATTAGACAAAAATATTTTTGTCTAAAACATTAAAGAGAGGGCTAGGAAAGAGAAATAAGCATGATAGTGGTCAGCACATAAAGGAAAGTTAAGCTTTATGGGGGGGAAACACAACCCAGTCCCCTCCAGCTTCCTTCACAGGATGTGAGTCTCTCCATGAACAAGTCACTCTAAGAGTTGTTTGTTTACTCAGTCTCTGAGGAGTTCAGGAGTCACACTCACTCCCACAGAGAAGTCACCTGTTTGACCTGACAGAGGCATTCACAGGTTAGGCCGGGGCATCTCGTCCTGTTCTTTTATGAGGCCCTCTGCAGCTAGGCTGGAGCCAGGGTCCACAAACAGGCCAGCATTTATGGGTCCACAGAGCCCGTCCCCAGCAGATAACCTTACTGCAAAAATGTTTCCAGTTGTTTTGCTGTCTGGTTCCCCTTAGTCATTTCCCCTCAGAATATACTCAGTCCTAGTAATCATCACGCTCATTTCAAGATAAGCTGTGATTGAAATGGACATAGTCTTAAAGGTTCAGAGGTACAATAACCTTAACTAACGCAGAGAACAACTTTTGAAGAAATATGAATACAAGTTATGAAGGATTTTCAGTTGATTATGTTTTCATGTGAACCAATTTGTGTTTATAACTTAGATTTAAATTAATTTTGTTAAAGGTAACTCACTATAAGCCTCTGATTTACAAATTTTACTTGACTAAAAAGCTCCATGCTGGCTGACATACGGACTGATATATCTAGACCACGAACACTCTCTATCCTTTTTATTATTATATTTACAGCATATTATTATATCAAGTATCATAAAATAAGCTTTGCCAAGCTCTCTCTTCAGAGCCGCCTTCATCTCACTCTTCCTGAGGCTGTAGATGATGGGGTTCAATATGGGGATCACCACCATGTAGAACACAGACACCACCTTGTTCTGGTCCGTCGAGTAGCTGGACTTGGGCATCACATAAATGAGCGTGTTCGTCCTATAGCACAACGTGACCGCTGTGAGGTGGGATGTACAAGTGGAAAAGGCCTTGTGGCATCCCTTGGCGGAGCACATCTTCAGGATGGTGATGAGGATACAGATGTAGGAGGCAGCTCTGACACACAGTGACCACAACAATGGAGCCAGCCGTCTACGAGGGGACACTTGCAGAGGTGCTGATACCAGAGTGGGAGCGTTTAACTAAAGGAGCAAAGTCACAGAGAAAGTGATGGACTTGACTTGTTCCACAGAAGAGTAAAAAAAGAGAAGCAAATAGTAGAAGAGAAGCATTGAGAAAACTACCTACACAAGCCACCGTGAGTAAGTGAACACACACCTGTGTGGACATTTTGGTTGAATAAAGCAGCGGGTCACAGATGGCCATGAAGCGATCAGACGTCATGGCAGCCAGAAGGAGGCACTCACTTGACCCAAAGAAAACAGCTGAACTCACCTGGACAGCACGTCCAAGATAGGAGATTGTATGTCTCTCCATCAGGAAGTTTACAAGCATATGAGGTGTGACAGAAGATGAAGAGGCTATATCAGCCAAGGGCAGGCAGCTCAGAAAAAACTACCTAAGGTGGTGGGGCTGAGAGGCGAGTCTGATAAGAATGATTGTACTGAGGTTGCCAGATATGGTCACCAGGTAGATGCAAAGGATGGTTATGAAGAGGATGGCTCAGAAGACAGGTTATCAGTTAGGCCCGATAAAATGAACCCTGTCATTGCAGTGTGGTTCCCATCCCCCAGGGAATCCACGAGGCCACAGAGCTGCTACCTAACTGAAGCTCTGATGAAAACATTACAGAAGTTACAAATTTGATGGTTTCATTTTTGTTAAGACACCAAGAGGTTATTATAAACAGGTAAATATTCAGGGCTCCTGGGTGGCTCAGTTGGTTAAGCATCCAACTTTTTTTTTTTTTTTTGAATGTTTTTATTTATTTTTGAGACAGAGAGCATGAGCAGGGAAGGGGCAGAAAAGGAGAGAGACACAAAATCCGAAGGAGGCTCCAGGCTCTGAGCTGTCAGCACAGAGCCCCACGCGGGGCTCGAACTCACGAACTGTGAGATCATGACCTGAGCCGAAGTCAATCGTTTAACCGACTAAGCCACCCAGGCGCCCCAAGCGTCCAACTTTTGATTTCCACTCAGGTTATGTTTTCACAGTTCATGGGTTTGAGCCCAGCACCAGGCTCTGTGCTGACATCTCAGAGGCTGCTTGGGATTCTCGCTCTCTCTCTCTCTCTCTCTCTCTCTTTCTCACTGCCTCCACTCATGCTTACATTCTCTCATGCCTCTTTATCTCAAATACATAAACATTTAAAAAATTCAATAACAAAGTTAATATTGAAGCTAAGTTTGGACTTTTTTTATTTTATAGTACAAAACGTATACACTTTATATATGACTTTAGAGTCAAAAGTTTATATATTTATATGAGTATTCTATATCTTAAGAATAGTTTTCAGCAGAAATACTAGGGAAACTTCAAACAGGGTACACTCTTTTGTCTTTATATTATATATTTATAAAATGTATTTAAAGTAGCTTTAAAGCTAAAGATAAAAAAACGTAAGATTTATGAAAAGAACAAAAGGAATGGTAAGCATAACAGAAACGATAATACTATGCAGATATAGGCCTATTTATTTATCGTATAAAAAAGGTACTAGTAAATCAGAAAGTTTACAGTGCCAGTAAAACAAGACCATTTTTTTAAACATTTATTTATTTTGAGAGGGCGAGAATGCGCGCACGCGTGCGAGTAAGCAGAGGAGGGGCAGAGAGAGAGAGAGGGAGAGAGAATCCAAGCACTGTCAGCACAGAGCCCAATAAGGGCTTGAACTCATGAACCGAACTGTGAGATCATGACCTGAGCTGAAATCAAGAGTCAGACACTTAACCGACTGAGCTACTTAGGCACCCCCAAACAAGACCATTTTTTAAAAGGAGAAATACAATTTTCTTGATAGGACAAATAAGAAATAGAAGGGAATTTCAAGTTAAGGTTATAAATGAAGTCATCTATTGTAAATTTGTTATGTACATGTAATATTCACCATTAAAATATTATTTTACCAAGTAGATTGATATATCAACCTAATTACTATGCAATATAGATGATTAATATCCAGGACATAATTAAACTACATTTATTCAAACAAATCAAATCGTTTCCTGATGTAGCAATGTTTTCTCACTGGAGAATTATAGAATGAAATAATTTTATTTTTGACATAGTAAACACCTGAATAAAGTTCCAGCCTGAAAAGTTAAGAAGTTTACCCAGGTCTGCCCAGCCGGTGGTCAGGTTGAACCTCATCTCCGTTGCTTTCTGGTTTTATATTCTAGACTTTGTCCAAAGTATCTGTTTTCCTGTAAGCTAAAGCATTCAGAACAATAAACAAAGGAAATCTTTCCAGGAGATATTTACAAAGAGTAAGTCCACAAAGCATCACAAAGCTAGTGAATTTATTAGCATTATGGCTGAGTTCCAAGTTTGGATAGCGTAAAACGACCTTGTGAGTTTCTGATCTTATGAGTGGATAAATGACGAATCCCGGTACCTTGAAGTATGCCTGTTTATATGCACTAAATAGACCACAGAAATTTAGGTTAATTCAGCTCAGGTCACTTGTTAGCTGACTGCTGGGTTACATCTGCCCTGTTTCTCCACAATGATACAATTTTAGAGAATAGTATTAAGCTGTAAAAGCCAAAACCTCACCTCTTGAAATAAGAATTCATTCATCCTAGAGCAATAAATTCAAAGTCATTGTTATTTAGCAGCCATGCTATCTTATATTGTTGTTTGTCTTTGGGGATAAATCTCTCAGAAGATTCTGAAGTTTCAAATGTGAATTCACAAGCACCAGGGTCATTATCACATTCTCCAGTGAATATTGAGCAGTTCCCTTCACACAGACACAGCTAATCTTTAAAGGTTCTGTCAGTTCTCAAATGATCTCTTTATTTTTTTTCTTTTTATCTAGGTATTGGTGCACTTTCATTTGATAATTGCTGGGAGTGTAATATAATAAATAATCTCCTGGCTAAATATTGGCTCTAAGTTTACTTTGATATTTCAGGTTAAGGAATACTAAAAAATATGAAATATAACTTTAGCTCCATTCATTCAACATGTGTTCATTTTGTAAGCATTTTATAGTGATGTAGGTAAGACACTCCATTAGCTACCCAGGGTAATTTGGGATGGAATGCCATATAAAGTTGAATTTTAAATAACACAATTTTAAAGACATGTATACATTTTTTTCTAGCAAAAAGTATGAGATGAGTATCTTTTAAAATTGTATACACAGGGAGCTGTGAAGTAAGATGATGTTTGGGATGACTTCCAGATTGGATTTAGCCTGCATGCCTCAAAGAGCTGGCTAGTGGCTTATCTGACTAGAAGAATAATGGTAGAAACAGCTGTCTTCAACCTGAGATTCATTCTAATTCTCTTGCTAATCCTAACTGGAGAAAGTCCTATCTCGCTCTCCTGATGCACCTTGATGGGTTTCCAGTGATAATACTAACCAACTTTCATCCAGACTTAACTCCTTGCCAAGCGCTGTGCTTGACTTTTTACTTACCTCTTCTCATTTAATCCTCATGATAATTTAGTAAACCAAGTATTTGCATTATTTCAACTTCACCAAGAGAGAACTGAGGTTTAAATTAAGCCACTTGTCCAAATGTGCTCAAATGGTAAAACTAAACCCAGGTTCAAAATCCAGGTCAGACTAAATGCTAAAATGTGCACTCTTTTTTAAAAATTTTTTTTTCAACGTTTATTTATTTTTGGGACAGAGAGAGACAGAGCATGAACGGGGGAGGGGCAGAGAGAGAGGGAGACACAGAATCGGAAACAGGCTCCAGGCTCTGAGCCATCAGCCCAGAGCCTGACGCGGGGCTCGAACTCACAGACCGGGAGATCGTGACCTGGCTGAAGTCGGACGCTTAACCGACTGCGCCACCCAGGCGCCCCTAAAATGTGCACTCTTAATAGGACTGTCATCTAGTGAACTTCAAGACGAGTGGCTCAATGATGACGACTGGTTCCCAGCTAGTCCTCGATTTACATTTTTCTGTCTACCCTTGACACTCTGTCCAATTCCCTAAAACTGGCGGGACCTACAGGCCAGAACTCAGGACCCTCATTTCCTGTCCTGTGTTCATTAGTGGGCACCTCCTGTTGATTTTACCTCCTAAATTCCTATCGAATGTGTCCACTCCCTTTGGATCTCAACACTACACTAGCTGTCCTTATTGATTTTCCTACATGCACATCTGGCCTTCCACACAGCAGCCAGAGGGAGTTATTTATTAAAAGAATTTAATATTCATTTTTTGTACTTTCACATAATTACATGCGCTTAGTTAAAATGGCTCATAAAGAAAACAATGGCCCACTGACCAGTTCTTTACAAATCCAAATTCCCACTCCCAGTAGGAAACCACTTTGGACTCTTTGAACTACTTCACGGTTGAGATTCGTCAGTGTCTGTAAATCAGAGCTTTCCTAGAGAATAATTAGGATTTCTGTGTTTTGTTTGTGATATTGTGATGAATAATAAGAAATATATATATTTCTTAGTTTTGGTTTCTAGCACCGAGCTCCTAAAACCTTCAGAATTTCCTAAATGGTGAGAGCAACCAAGTGCCTTTTGTTATGTTAATGAGGCGACTTTTGGATTGAGTGGGGATTAGTGCTCATTGCCCTCAGAATGAACCCTGTGATTAGACGGAGGAATGGAACTGAAACTTTCAGTTCTACCCCCTGACTTCTGGGGAGGAGAGAGGGCGAGATATTGAATCAGCCACCATAAACAATTATGGTGGGAGAGCTTCCAGGTTGGTGAACTCATGGAGATTTGGGGAGAATGGCCTGCTCAGAGAGCATGGAAGGTCCGCACCCTTTCCCCATCCCTTGCCCTATGCATCTCTTTGATCTGGCTGTTCCTGAGTTGTATCCTTATATAATACATCAGTAATCTCATAAGTAAAATGTTCCTCTGAGTTCTGTGATGTGCTATAGCAAAGTGATCAAACCCAAGATGGGGGTGTGGGAACCTCTAATTTAGAGCCAGTCAGACAGAAGTACAGGTAATAACCTGAACTTGTGACTGGTGTCTGAAGTCCAAGCAGGGGTTGTAGGAACCTCTAATCTATAGCGGGTGGGTCAGAAGCACAGATGATAACCTGCGCTTGGTATTGGCAGCTGAAGTTGGATAATAGGGCAGTAGTTTTGTGGCACTGAGCCCTTAAACTGTATAGGATCTGATGTTACCTCCAGGTAGATAGTGTCAGAATTGAGTTGAATTGTATGACACTCAGTCAACGTCCAGAGAATTACTTGGTGGTTATGGGGGCTCCCCCACCTACTACATTGGAATTCATGACCAGAACCTTTACTGCTATTTTCTCTACTTATTTAATTTGAACATAATTGTTACAAGAAGAAAAACAGTGGTTTTTCCAAGTCTAAGAATTATTACAGATATTATTAACATTAAGTTTATTAAAACTAGGTCAGACAAGAGTAATCAAGGATTGGATATCAAGAAAGAATACATTTAGTTCAATATTTTTCAAAGATAAAGCACAAAAATAATTTCTCACAGCTGACAAGCATTAGCATGGGGTGGTGTCAAGTTTGAAAGATACATAGCAATCAATAAGTAGAGGTAAAATGAATCTCACAGGCAAGTTTATTAAAAGCAAGTGTTGCAGGATCCTTTACCTCAATACCCGGGTTTCCTTGTCTCACCACTTCAAAGACTGAAGAGTGTAATGTCCCCGATTTCGAATCCGAGAGACCACCAAGGAGCCAATACCGATGCAAACGCAGGAGGGTTTATTTGCAAGCTCAAGCTTGGGCCCAAGTATACCCGACACAGCGGAGCAGGGACTTGGACCCCTAGGTTGAGAGGCATAGCAGTTTCATAGGGGCCAGTGGCCAATGAGATTGTAACACACACAGAAAGTTGCATAGTCATGTCAGTCCACACGCAGGTGGCCAATTGAATTACATTTTACCCTATAGTAACTGTTTGAACTAGCCTATCACTCTGGTCAGAATTGGCGCGAAAAAGTCCGTGCTTCCGATTCTGTGTCTCCCTCTCTCTCTGCCCCTCCCCCGTTCATGCTCTGTCTCTCTGTCTCAAAAATAAATAAACGTTAAAAAAAAAAAAAAAAAAAAAGAATTGGCCTGAAAGTTTGGCGGACAAAAGGCGGGGTTTACATTCTTTGGTGGTTAGGGGTTCCGCATTCCTATATGAGCCGGTTTCCAGTAAGGGTGTGCTCAGCGGCTTGACTAGGGTGGGGGAGTGTCTTAAGCAATAAGTAGGAAATGTGGGGGTTATACATGAGATGGTGGGTGTAACATAAAATGGAGTTAGTCTTGCTCTGTTTGTCCAGGGGTAGGGGATTTTTGTTAAATTCCTTGGGTCCCACAACGAGGTGGACACAGAACAAAATGGCAGCAGGCCAAAATTTATTAGAGTATAAAATTAGAAAGTAAGAATAGTATGAAAGCTCTCTTTGCAGAGAGGGGGGCTTTTGAAGCTGAATACCCCCAACTATAGGCAAAGGTCTTTGCTTTATAAGGTTCTGGGCTACCCCCTGCCCCCCACTTCCCTTCCCCCTTGTTCCTTCTCCGGTTCTACCCTTATTGGCTTGATAACTCTAGCTGCTGGGTTGTCCCTTCTTGATTGGCCTGACTCCGCTGTGTGAAGAGTCAGACTGTGGTCATACTGTCCCTTGTATAACATGAGTTTCATGGTTTAGTTATTTTGGTTAGATATTTTGATTGTCAAACTCCTGAGGGGAACCTGAGGGGGGGAGGGAGAGTAGGTGCTCTCTGTACATTCTTTTTTTTTTTTCTTTTTTAGTATTTTTTTATTTGAATTTAAGTTAGTTAATATACAGTGTAGTCTTGGCTTCAGGAGTAGAACCCAGTGATTCATCTCTTACATATGACACCCAGGGCTCATCCTGAAAAGTGCCCTCCTTAGTTCCCATCACCCATTTAGCCCATCCCCCCATCCATCTCCCCTCCAGCAACCCTCAGTTCGTTCTCTGTATTTAAGAGTCTCTCATGAGTTGCCTCCCTCTCTCTTTTTATCTTATCTTTCTTTCCCTTCCACTATGTTATCTGTTGTGTTTCTCAAATTCTACCTGAGTGAAGTCATATGATATCTATCTTTCTCTGACTTATTTTGCTTAGCATAATACCCTCCAGTTCCATCCACATTGTTGCAAATGGCAAGATTTCATTCTTTTCCATCCTCCAAGGAGTGACTGTTACATTCTAAAGAGGAACCTTAAGCTTACTGTGGTCAGATGCTCCCAGCATTGTTTCAAAATATGTGTTTTTGCCCACCCAGAGACCTCAACTTCTAACCTTTCCTTCTCTGCCTATTTTTTTAAATGTTTTGTGAGAAAGAGTGAGTGGGGGAGGGGCGGGGACAGAAGATCCGAAGTGGGCTCTGTGCTGACAGGGCGACAGCAGCAAGCCCGATGCAGGCTCAAACACGAACCCTGAGATCATGACCTGAGCCAAAGTCAGGCACTCAACACCCAGGCAGCCTCCCTCCTTGGCTATTATATCCTATCTTTCCCTATCCTATAAGCATCTCAACTTTATTCTAGCTAAGAAATACAAATCTTACTCCCTCAAAATGGGTCTTTAGTTTCTTTAATTACGTATATGTAAAAAGTATTTTTCCAACATTTTACTCATATCTATACAGCAAGATGTAATGGCTAGTTCAGTTCATTTTCATCTCAAAGTCTGTGTTACTTAAAACTTCAGTTTCTTAATCTTTCAAGTTTGCAGCTAGTGATATGAGCCCTCTGACTGTAACTCTAACTTTAGTCAAGGCTGAATTAAATAGCTTGGAGGTTAAAATTTGTATTTCTGTAGCTTATGCCATTTTTTTAATTGGGCCAAAGTTTTTATATAGTCATCAACTGACATTCTGAACACCTCTGCCATTCACGTTAATACACATACACGCTCCTATATCGTCCACTCCTTCCATCTTTCATGATCTTGGATTTAGTAATGGACACGTAGGGATGATATCAAAAACATGAGCAACAAAAGAAAAAATAGGTAAATTTGCTTCGTTGAAGTTAAAACTTTTGTGCTTAAAAGGAGTCTATCAATCAGTGAAGAAACAACACACAGAAGAGGAGAAAATATTTGCATGTCATACATCTGATTAGGACCTTGTATCAAATTATAAAGAACACTTACAATTTAATACAAATAGCTCAATTTCTTCAAGATTTTATTTTTTTAATGTTTATTTTTGAGAGAGAGAGAAGAGAGCGCGTGCTTGAGCAAGTTGGGGAGGGGCAGAGAGAGAGGGAGACAGAATCCAAAGCAGGCTCCAGGCTCTGAGTCGTCAGCACAGAGCCCGACGCGGGGCTCGAACTCACTAGCTGCGAGATCATGACCTGAGCCAAAGTCGGACACTTAACCGACTGAGCCACCCAAGCACCCCTTAAGATTTTATTTTATTTTTTTTTTCAACGTTTATTTATTTTTGGGACAGAGAGAGACAGAGCATGAACGGGGGAGGGGCAGAGAGAGAGGGAGACACAGAATCGGAAACAGGCTCCAGGCTCTGAGCCATCAGCCCAGAGCCTGATGCGGGGCTCGAACTCATGCACCGCGAGATCATGACCTGGCTGAAGTCGGACGCTTAACCGACTGCGCCACCCAGGCGCCCCAAGATTTTATTTTTAAGTAATATCTACACCCCGTGTGAAGCTCAGACTTACAACCCTGAGATCAAGAGTTGCATGCTCTACCTACTGAGCCAGCCAGGCGTGCCAGAGGTAACCCAGTTTATAATGGGCATTGTTCTGCTTCTAGGACCCTGGCCCCCTCACTGCTCCAGCTGTAACAGATGCCTGTCACTCACTGGTTTCCACTCTCAAAGGAAGAAAGAATGTTTGCACTAGAATTAATTTATTGCTACTACTGCTACCTATGATGCTACTCTTATTTTTTATTAGCATTATTATTCAGTCCTACAAGGATGCTGGCTCTGATCTGAAACCAAGGCCTACTTATTGCAATTATAAGCAAATAAGTTTTCAAGCTCATTAGAACAACAACTTGCCTTTGATGAGGAAGTTGTTTTCCTGAAGCTAGACTTTGGGTTTGGATTAGATGGCTCAGAGTAGATGGCTTTAATGACTCCTCGGGGAGCAGGGCAGCCTTTGCTCATAGTCAATTTTAGAAAACACGCTGTGTCTGAGGATTAGTTCAGGGATTCACATCTCCTATATTCGGAACTGAAGTTGAGGTACAGAACTGAAGACTGGTCCCAGAGGCCTCATAGGTGAGACACAGTCTCTGCCTATCTCTGTCTCCCCAGCAGTTCAAGGTAACACATCTGCAAATCATAGCACTTACCCAGATAACAGGGGCATTAGACCAACAGGGGATGTCATTAATTCTTAACTCTCTCTCTCTCTCCATACACACACACACACACACACACACACACACACACACACACACACATATAGAAAGAGACATATGTGTATGTATTCAAACAGAAATTACAAATACTAGAGAAATTCATCTTCTCTTGAGGCCTGAAAGTACCTGGCTCTTTGGAATTAAACAAAACTGGCCTTTTTTTTTCAGATAGAGCTAGAGAGAGCAAGTGGGGCAGGGGTAGAGAGAGGGAGACAGAATACCAGAACCAGATATGGGGCTCGAACTCACAAACCGTAATCATGACCTGAGCCGAAATCCAGAGTTGGATACTTCAACAACTGAGTCACCCAGGTGCCCCCAAAACTAGCATTTCTAGTAAAATCTCTAAATTCTCTGGGGCACCTGGGTGGCTCAGTCGGTTAAGCTTCCGACTTCGGCTCAGGTCATGATCTCACGGTCTGTGAGTTCGAGCCCCGCGTTGGGCTCTGTGCTGACAGCTGAGCCTGGAGCCCATTTCGGATTCTGTGTCTCCCTCTCTCTCTGCCCCTCCCCTGTTCATGCTCTGTCTCTCTCTGTCTCAAAAACAAATAAACATTAAAAAAATTTTTTTAAAATCTCTGTTAATGACTTTATGGATGACTGGTAAGTACCATCTGAATCTGAAGCTTGCCCCACCACTGAGAGGGGACACCCGGTTGGGTTTCATTCAGGAATCAACACAGGCTTGAAAATCGTCTCCTACATCAGCCACGTTCTGGACAAATGTGTGCATGCTGACTAAACAAGAAATGAGAAAGATTCTAGGTATGGTAGGATCTAGGTTTCGAGCAAATACAATCTGACTTACAGTGAAGCTAGAAGAGCATAAATGAGGCTAACGAAGGCATTTGAAAACTCACATAAAAATATTACCTTTGGGGGCGCCTGAATGGCTCGGTCAGTTGAGCGTCCAACTCTTGATGTCATCTCAGGTCATGATCCCAGGGTGTGGAATGAAGCCCTGCATTGGGCTCTGCGCTGAGCATGGAGCCTGCTTAAGATTCTCTCTCTCCCTCTCTCTCTTTCCTCTGTCCCTTCCTCTGCCCCTCTTTCCCACTAGCATGCTCTCATTCTCTCTCTCTCTCTCTCAAAAAAAAAAAAAAAAGCCTTTGTGGAAATAACCCATGGCCAAAAAGATACTGAATCTTTCACCATTTTGTTGCACCATAAAACGCTTAAAAGAATTACTGACATCTTCATATTCTGTCATCACAGATGTCATATTCTTCCCTGTTTTATCAAATTGCCTTTCTCAGCTGGGTTCTCTCACAATTAAGATGAATATTTCAATTTTTGTTTTTCTTTTCAAATTACATGCAAAGTGTATTCTTAAGCTTGTCCATTTACTTAACTTTAAGTACTTGGGTGAAGAATATCCAAACAAGTAGTAATAGTACAATAACAAATGCAAAAGCAATATGAGACGCACAAAAAAGGAATTTGAAATTTCATATTGGGCACAAGTAAGTATGTGGACTGAAGCAAAACATTCCTCTTATTTAACTCCATGTGCTTGTGAATAAGCTAGAATAATTCTGAAAAAAAGAATGGCTGGAGACAATAGAGCTGAGTATGCAACAATAGCTTTGAAACATGAATTCACTATTTAATGTTATAGTTCTAGGAATTCAGTTGGTCAATATGGGGCATTTTTCACATAAATTGGTATTGCAAAGAGCAGAAAGAAACGGATGTGATGGTTTAGTCTAGCAATGAACTCTACTGTGAGCTCTTTGAGTATCTATCCGTAGGGGAGGAGGACACAAATGGAGTACCAAATACCAACATTTTATTATCTGATTCATTCAATCTTTACTTATCTTACCATCACTCTTTAAACCATATGAAGATGTCAACAGTGCCCATGCCAGTTATATCTTAATATCCTCTTTTTTTCGAGGTTGAAAATACATTCTATCTTTCACAACTGAGCAACAATTTTGGCTACTTACTGAATTCTTGGCTGGAAAGAAATACTTTTACATTAGCATTTTGAACCAATGTATTGTCTTCCAGTTTTCAGCATAGCTGTTGTGAGGTGTGTTGATGCTTTTCTAACACCTTTTTAAAATCTCTCTCTCTGAAAAGTTTTTAGGATTTGAAATTTTATGGTGGTATAACTTGGTGTGTGACTTTTTTGCACTTACTATGCTGGGTAGCTGTTATTTTAATATCTTCTTGGGTAAAGATCAAACCATGATCTATCATCAGAATTCCTTCCATTGAAGATTTTTAGATCATCTCTTTACCCGGACATTTTTATTCTTCAGAAATCAATTGCTGCAATTGGTCTGTAATGTAAGTGGGGTGTTATCTGAATGCAAGCCTGTAGTGCTTAATTCAAGGAAGGAGTGAAGAAAATATGACTGAGAAGATCCATAGGAGCAAATGTCATTTTTTAAAAGTTTATGTTCAATGTTCTTTATCCACACTAACGATACGGGAGGGGTGGTGAGGGATCGCTGTTGACATCTAATCTCAATTCTTCTAATCACTCATTGTTTCCCTTAATGTCTGTTATTTTCTCATTCTCCCCTCCAGAAGAAAAAAAATTCAAGAACAAACAAAATGACTGAAGAAATTCAGTGTACCAGACCCAAACACTTCCCCCATTAGTTCCCAGAAAAATCAAGAACATCGAAGGTCCCTCTTTGTGTTTTTCTTAGCATTGAATGTCATCATCCTTGCAAGGAAACAGGAGACAATCCTGATAAACCCCTTTGGTTGGAATTTCTCTTGTCTTATGCACATTTTAGTCTGCAGGGGGCGCTGCCTTTCCCTCAGGTTACTGCACAGTCTCCTGTTACAGAGAACAACCATTGTTACTATGGGCACCTTCACACAGATGTCATTTCTTACGTGCTCCCCTCACCAGGGATGATTGTCTCCTGGCCAGAGTATCCTATGGGAAATGTATGTCCATCGGTCACCTTATGAACTATGCAATCATGGTGTCTAAAGAAATCCAAAACAACTTGCTGGCCAGGGCTCACTTGAGTTCAAGGGCACATGCAATCATAGCCTTTTTTACTGCTGCTTGCTGACTGGACCATCATCCACCTCTTGTCTTATATAGTCCCACAGACTCTAGCTCTTGGATGTTGGGAATTTTACTCAACAGAAAACCTACTTTTTTATTATGTCTCTGTAAAGATCCCTAGTGCTATTAGGACTGTCTTCATCTCTCAGGTATCCATCCTGGCTCTAGTCCCAACAATTCTCCCATCTGAAACTTTTTTTTAGCTACATCTTCCACTTCTCATTCCTGGGTCTATCCAACTTTCTTCTTTGAGATTCCAAAACAAACTGGCTCAAATCTTGTCCTGACTTGGACCAGGTAACTCTGGCCCTAAGTATTCTGGCTCCCCTGTCACACACCTCAAGGCTTTCTTAGGGAAGGAATTTCTCAGGGACAGCACCAAAGAGAAAGATTGTTGAGTGTACTTCAAAGGAAAGCAGTTCTTGCCGCTAATAGTTAAGTTGAACTGGTGTCACGTGGCCTTGGAACCTGGGATACAATGCTTGAATTACAAAATGTATCAAATGCAGAAAACCAAAATGTTGCAAAATGTATCAAATGCAGAAAACCAAAATGTTGCGCATAAAACAAGAGTAACATTCCATATTAGAAATTTTGGTTAGCGGTTGTTTATTATTTTCTCAAATAAAAATTTTCTTTATACCACTCCTTTTTTCTCTGTTGCGCACTGTGGGGTCTGTGGGTAGTAAATACAGAAAGGGTTCATTTCTCATATTGTGGAAGATACCTTGTTTATTTTGAGCTTACAAAGTAAACAGCGAAAATCCTGAGTTACTCTCATCTGCAGGCTTTTCTATCTGAAGGAAAATACATATCAAATTAATTGTCATTTCCAAGGGTTCTCATTTTATTGCAAAATTATTTGATAGCACATTATTGAACAAATCCTATAGGTCAATATGTTGATATCACTCAAATTGGCCACAGGTGGATGTAATCAGTCAGGCACCTGAATTGCAATACCCCCAGTAGAATCACTGGCCACCGTGTGTCTTTCCTCAGATCGTAAAAAGGCCAAACAAGCCAAACTGATGGGAAGTCGCAGCACGAGCATGACTCACAAAGATAGTAAATATACGAGTGAAGAAGCCTTTCTTTACTCTGAAAGCTGAGCTTTTTCCACTCAGATGATAACACCCACATTTCTTCCAGGCCTATTTAAATTTTTGGTAACAGTAGGACAGAATTATAAGTGAACACTCCCAGTTGCTTAACTTACTCCACCCTATTAACATGGGGACTTTCCACCAAGGAAAATCTAAATGTGTACTTAAGCCTCAAACCAAGTGCAACGGCTACTCCGAGGCAAACATGGTAAGTCAGAGCACCCACTGACTCACAGTTCGGTGAAAGAATCGACAAACCTGTATGATTCCTGGTTGTGGTAGAACAAAAAATATGAACGGTTTTGAGTTATGCCTCTGATGCCCTTACTAGTCACCACCCTTAGATCCAAATGTTACCAAGATTCTTGCCCACCCAGACAATGCTCTTTCTTAAAGTTTGTCCCCAGCTGAATGCATGAATCATATGTGCACCTTCCCTTAATACGAGTCCTTCCTAAAAACTGCAATGAAATCTCATGACTCAGATTCTTCAAGATGCCTTCCCCTTCAGAATCTCACTGGAGACTATCCGCTAGTTTTAGATCTAGAACTTCTTTTCCAGTTGGGCTGAGGAATGGGGCACAGTGTAAGTTCTGCCTCAAAAGTGCCATGGCCCACTTTTCCTCAGCTCTGTCAGTATTGGCTTCTCTCCTCACCTTCCCCCTGCTAGGCATTTGCTCTGACAAGATGTACAATGTCACCTGCATTTCTGCAAGAACAGCCTTTAGGAGGCCTAGCTTTTCCCACATCCAGATATTTAATTCCTATAATTGGCCTATTTGGGAATGAGAAATCCTTAGAAAAAAACAATTCTTATTTTTTAAATTTTTTTTTCAAAATTTATTTATTTTTGGGACAGAGAGAGACAGAGCATGAACGGGGGAGGGGCAGAGAGAGAGGGAGACACAGAATCGGAAACAGGCTCCAGGCTCCGAGCCATCAGCCCAGAGCCTGACGCGGGGCTCGAACTCACAGACCACGAGATCGTGACCTGGCTGAAGTCGGATGCTCAACCGACTGCACCACCCAGGCGCCCCGAAAAAAACAATTCTTGATAAAAAGGACACTGATTATCATTTGAACTGGAACCAAACATGAGATGTGACAGAACAGGAAGTAGTTCAGTTGACTCTTGCTTGGTTCCTTTCTCCAGCCCTCTTGGTCACTACATAGGGGAGCAGTCCTAGGGAATCTCAAAATAGAAGTCCGGTTTCTTAGTGTCAGGGTAACCTGCTTGTGATCAGATATGGCATTTGCAAAATCATGGACTACTTCAATTACCAAATCAAACTTCTGTTTCAGTCTATGCCCTCTATAGCCTGGAAATTTTCTCCTCTAACCAGAATGAAAAGCCATATATTTACCTGCTGTAAGTTACTTAAAATGGCAAAAATTGACTAGGAATGGCCACTAGAACCATGTCTCTAGGTCTGACACAAACACATTTCTCTTCCAGCTTCCTCCTCTTGTGTGGTGAGTTAATAAACTTGGGAAATGCCCGGAGACAGCAAATGCACTTTCCAGTCGGAGAACACTCTCACATTAGCTCTGCCTTGCTTTGAGTGCCAACATTGAGGGCAATGTTCTTTGCAGCAATAGTTTACAGAATGTACCAAATCACTACGATTAATGACCTAGAGGGCCAGGATCCAAAAACCGGAAAACTGCCTCTGGCCATATCAGGTGTGCTGATTGCCCCAATTTCAATCCAGAGGGGAATGGGGAAGGGAGAGAGAAAGGGAGGGAGGTCTATGGAGCCATTAGAACATTTAGTTGCTGACCTGGCTTTGCATATGATTTTATTCCTTAATTTGGTTCAACAGGAAATATATAGCCATAGGGAAAATGAAGACTGCTTTTCTCTTTCATTGTCTGTTGTGATAAATATGCTAGCCAAGGCCACCTTTCCTTTGCAAGCAAAAAATGTCTCATATGTGCAACCTGGTCCTACAATCTGCATAATCTTACCTTGTCCCCTAAAACACATTCCCTGGGCACCCACCCCAGCCACAGTTTCAAGGCCACCCCACTGCATATGCCCTGCCAAGGGCAGAAAGGCTGTCTCCAAGTATCACACCGAAGGTTCTGGACTTGAGAGTCATCCTGAGTACATGCACCAAAGCATCATAACCCAGGCCATCATTATGTTACCAGGATGATTCAGGGATTTAATTCCCAAGGGTGGTTTCAATCAAATGTAAAATATCTCATAGAAACTCTGTATATACCGTTCCCTTGGTACCCAGGAAGCTCTGGAATAACAAGACATAACAGACTCATTACATTTTATAAATACTCATAGGTTTGCCGGTGCAGAACATAGAAACCAAGTCTTCCAGTCAGACATGAAGAAGTCTGTTTGTCTCACTGGAAATACTCGAGGTGGATGCTTCCAGAAGGTTGGAAACCCTGACTGACTGCCCGATAGGTGCTCGGTACGTTGTATTCATTTCCAAGGCTGCTATAGTAAAAGCAAGGCAGTGAAGAGAAGGGTTTTAGTTCTGGGATTGTGAAGAGTACAGGGCTTTAGGACAGGTATGCTTTCCTTCTGTCGGAGAAGCCAATGGGAGAGGATTGGTTGACTCTTAGGAAATCTGGGATTTTTTGTCAGTGTATCATTCTATGAGGAAACCATAGGATAGACCTGATAAACTCATGAAACCTCTGAAATTGCATGCAGGATGTTGTCTGAGTGAAACTTTCCTAGGATCAGATACTTAGTTTTTACCAGATTCTCAAAGTAGTTCATGTGCCCCTCCCTTCCCAGGGGCTAAGAAGATTTCTTAGGTCATTCAACAAAGTTACTTGAATTACTCAAATAATGAGTGGTAAAACACAAACCAATACTTTGAATCATTAGACATTGAATATATTAAACACAATAAATGTTATATATACATATATCCTAAGGGAATCATAAATGGGGACGCAGTATAGTTTAGGCTGAGGGCTGTAGAATCAGCCTACCTGGTTTCAAATCCTGGCTCATCTACTTTCTCTACTTTGTGAATTTGGAAAAAACTAATGAATATTTCTGTGTCTCAGTTTCCTCATTAGGAAAATGGGGAAATGATAATGACATATTTAATAAAATAATGTGTAAAATTGAATGATTCTTGGCACATGAAAAAGTATTTAATCACTGGTTATTTTCACCAAATTTGAGAGTAGTTAAATCAGAATCCTCAGTATTTTATTATATTTATTTTTTGATTTGGATGTTTTATTTTTGAGAGAGACAGAGTATGAGTGGGGGAGGGGTAGAGAGAGAGGGAGACATAGAATCCGAAGCAGGCTACAGGTGCTGAGCCATCAGCACAGAGCCCAACACAGAGCTTGAACTCATGAACCATGAGATTATGACCTGAGCCCATGTCAGACGCTTAGCGGACTGAGCCACCCAGGTGCTCCATTAGTGTTTTACTTCTTAAAGGGACCATACGTTTTCTCTTAGGTAGAAAATTACAGGTCAAATATTTTTTATGAGAAATTTATTATTTTGTTTTTCCCTGAATTTATCATAAGGTCTAGTTATATTCTAAGAACTAATAGGCTAAACAATGATGTTATCAGTAAGCCTCAAACTTAATTGTCCAGGAAGAAAGTCAGAGTATGTACTGGGTTGAAAACTGTTAAAAAAAAAAGCATTCAATTAGAGGTCTTTTGGATGCAAAAAAAAAAAAAAAATTCCATAGGATAAATGATGAATAAATATATGGCTATTCAAAAAGAAAAATTTTTAAATCTAGAAATTAGAATGCATGAACCACGTTTTAGAAACTTCATAGGCAAATGTGCACTTATATCAATGATAGCTAACATAGGAATAATATTCTATCACACAAGAGCTGTTGAAAAAAGCCAGAGTCGATCTACTGGCTCTTTGGGTTCTTCCAGACTTACTAAACTGCTTTGCGTCACAGCTGAAGTGAGAACGGTCACACTTTAAATGGAGGTGGAAAGTCTTGACTGATTCTAGAAATCTGCAAGAATGTCTTCCTGCCTTTAGATGGCACGGAATCCAGAAGAACAAACATTTTACTGAGCAAGATTGCTTATGGGCAACAACGTGGATGGAGCTGGAGGGTATTATGCTAAGTGAAATAAGTCTGTCAGAGAAAGACAGATATCATGTTTTCACTCATATGTGGAACTTGAGAAACTTGACAGAAGACTACAAGGGAAGGGAAGGGGAAAAAAACAGTTTGAAACAGAGAGGGAGGCAAACCCATAAGAAGCTCTTAAATACAGAGAACAAACTGAGGGTTGATGGGGGGGGGGAAGGGTAATGGGCATTGAGGAGGGCACTTGTTGGGATGAGTGCTGGGTATTGTATGTAAGCAATGAATCACAGGAATCTACCCCTGAAACCAAGGACACACTGTATACACTGTATTTTAGCTAACTTGACAATAAATCATATTTTTAAAAAATTGCTTATGTGTAACTCCTGAAGATCTCCATGTCTGGTTTTGCTTTAAGCTCTTAATGAGAGAAGCAAAACCACAACCAAACAGGCCCTGTCTACCATAAATACACCAGGAGTGCTAGAAAGGCCATATTAAAAGACCCCTTACTATTTCCTGATATGAGCTGACCTGAACATCTTCAGGCATCTAAGACTGCTGCTCCTTTCCCCAAACCTTAAAGATACAATTTTCCCAAAGGTCTGTCTTTGAACCTTCTGTTACCTTTTTCCTTATCCCTGAACCATCTCATTGATTCCCTAGCTTTTACCATCCTCTGTCCATTGATGACTCCCAAATCAATGTCACCAGCTGTGTCTGGTGACACATCCACAATCCTCTCAGTTTGAATTCAACCTCCTTCCCTCCTACTCCACTCCTAGCCCAGACTTTCTGTTCCTACTAAAAGCACCACCTCACAGTGACTTGTTATAAATACAGTGGGAAATCTTTTTATCTTCCCCTTAATATGTTCTCAATATTATTGGTGCATGTGTGTGTGTGTGTATTTAAATTGTGTCAGATCACCTTAGATAAAAGATAAAATTTAATTAAACTACCAATTATCAGGTTACCAATATCCTGGTCTTTCAGACTTAAAACTTGAATCCCAGTTAATTGCCAAGTGACACAGACTCTGCCTTTGGGCTATCTCTCCTTCCTAACATCCTAGCTGGTATCCCTCGGACTATTCTCTCCCTTCAACCCATCCTGCACATGCTCCCACAGTAACTCCCTAAAAGTTGAACACTGGCCAAGTCATTCTACTGCTCAGATGTTCACTGTGTCCACATTCACTACAGATCTAGTCATTAAAATCTCCCTGACATGGGAAGCTCTGAACAATATGGCACCCCCTACCCCCCTCCAGTTTGTTTTTCACTACTCTCTTTCAGATGTACTTTTCTTAACAGAAGGGATGCGCAGTCTCCCAAACATGCTCTGAGCTGCTCTGACTCAACCCCCCTCCTAAAATGCTCTCCTTGAATCTATCTTTCACCTTTTGAGGTTCTTTCCATTTTCCAGTCACCATCTCAGTTCATTTCAAGGCTTCCCACTCCCTATAGGATACAGATCAAACTCCTTAAAATGAGTGAGACCGTCAATTATCTAGCCCAGACATGCGTTTACTTATAGGCAAACCTATAAGTTTGGTTACCCTTAGAGCCAAAGAAAAGAGACACTGCCTTGATCACATTCTTTAGGGAAATTCTGGGCCTCTTCCTACTGTACCACACTCCAGTGGACAAGGCCAAAGGGATGTGCCCACACAGCATTCATCCTATCCACCCCTTCTAGACCATCTTCCAGGTAACAGGACCCTAAAATTCCTTGCCCAGATGGCCCTCAACTTATTTCCAGAGTCTACAAGTGTCACTTTCCAAGATCACCCTTGTAAGAGTAAACCACAGTGCTGATATTCACATGCTTAGGCCTTAGGGGTAACCAAGGGATGGCTATTTGCAGGGGTGTGAA
The DNA here is from genome assembly GCF_014898765.1 of Herpailurus yagouaroundi. Taxonomy (NCBI): domain Eukaryota; kingdom Metazoa; phylum Chordata; class Mammalia; order Carnivora; family Felidae; genus Herpailurus; species Herpailurus yagouaroundi. Next base: position 6,406,748 of record NW_024412449.1, on the reverse strand, counting down.
CAGATGCACACACGTGTGGCTGTGCACATGTGAGCTGGAGACAAGTTCTCCCACCACCTCATTCCAGCATGGAATTCTGAGGATTCCATCATCCAGGTTATTATGAGGGTATATTTGTTGAGGAGGAAATCTAGAACATATCTTATTAATTTGCTATTTTCATTTTTAACTTTTTCTTATTAAGGCGTAGATATGTGAGCCCCCATTTGTTATTCTTGCCCTGGGCTCTTCCAGTGTCAAAGGTGGGCTTGCTCCTGGGGAGTCAGTTTTTTAACCACGCCAAATATGTGCAGTTCTTTAAAGCCTTGTCTTTCTCAAACATCAGTTATATTACATAGGCTATGCTGTATGTCTATATACCTGGGGGTCTCCTTGCACTTTTAGAGCATGCTTTAAAAGGTTGAAAGGTAATACTCTGGAAGTACTAGCCAATACAAGTTGAAAAGTGAAAAAAATGAGAGATGCTCTACAGAAATGAGGGAAGAAGTTCATATCCTTTTCATATTATATGAATCTATATTTGAAAACCCAAAAGAATCAACTAAGAACTATTTTTAAATGATAGGAAACTATGGTAAAGAAGATAGTTATAAAATCAATTTTTCAAAAATTGGTAGTTTTTCCATATGTAAACAGTACTTAAATAAACCACAAAGTGAAAAAAAAGCTTCATTTACAATAGTTAATAAAACATTTGTGAATAGACTTTAAAGAACAATATAAGATATTTATCTGGAAAGTTTAAAGAAAACTCTAAGGAAAGACTATTTAGGGACGTCATTAATAAATACATACATTCCTTAGTTATAGAAGTTTTGATTGTAAAGCTGTCGATTCTCAGCAAATTAACATATCGATTCAATGCAATAGCACTCTAAGTGAAAACAGGATTTTTTTTTTTTTTGGAACTTGATAAAATAATGCCAAAGTTCATCTTGAAAATATACGTGTGAAAGAGCCAGAAATTGTATTACCAGATATTAAAATTAAATTTATAGCTTCGGATTTAAATGTTTGGTCCTTGTTCTAGAAGAGAGGACAAAGAAAAAGAATCAGAAATTGACCCAAGTACTTATGAATGTTTTACTGTACATTAAGGCTGGAGTTTTAAATCAGCAGAATCAACCAGAAAATTGTTTCACTAACCAACGGCCTTAGGACAGACACCCAGCTAGCTATTTGGGGAAATAAGTAAAATGAGTTGACTACCTCATTCTTTATATCAAACTTAAACTCTGGATAAAGCAAAGATAATGATGTAAAAATGAAATCCGTAAAGCCCTAGAATAGAGCAAGAGATCATTTTTTAAAATAAGTTTAAATAGAGAAAAATGTATCTAACTATGTCACAAAGATCAGAATTCAAAAAGCAGATCGATAAAGTTGACAAAAACCCTTTAAAATTTACTGCGTAGCAGAAAGAAAAAAAAATACCATACCAATGTTAAGTGACAAACTAAGAATTAATTTGCAATACATGTAGCAAACAAATGGCTAATCTCCTTAATAAACAAAGAGGCCCTGTAAATAAAATGCTTAGAAGATCAAGAACCTAATAGTAAAATTAGCAAAGGAACTGAACTGACCGGTCATGAAAAGAAATACGCATGCAAATAATTGTTTGAGAAAATGCTAATCCCTACTCATCATTTTTAAAAATCAAGAGGACCTGAGTTGCCCAGTATTCACCATCATGGGGGCAAAGGTTTAAAATTTGATAAGATTTTGGGTTGGTGGGAAAATCGGCATTCTTGTACAACATTTTTGGGAGTGTAACTTGGTGCAACTTACGGAAGTCAATTGGTCAATTTCCATCAAAAAAGAAAGTGAATGAATTCCAATCCTCTGAGTGAGCAGAGTAAAGCCCCATGACTAATGACAGCCTTTAGCCACTGGAATTGTGAAGCCAAATTTTTGTCATCTGGTACTGGAACAAAGAGGTAAGAACCTTTTTGTTTAGTCTAATCATTTTCAAGCCATATTTCTTTTTTTTTTTTTTTCCAACAAGAGAGAGAACAAAATGGCAAGAGGCAACCGTACCACAGTGACAGAATTTGTCCTTATGGGATTCACAGAGTGTCCTGAGCTGCAGCTTCCCCTTTTTGTGGTATTCCTGGTAATTTATCTCATCACCCTAGTAGGAAACTTTGGCATGATCCTACTCATCAAGGTGGATCCAAGGCTCCACACCCCCATGTACTATTTCCTCAGCCACCTGGCTTTCATCGATGTTTGCTACTCATCTTCCATTGGGCCCAAGATGCTACAAAATTTATTGGCAAAGAAAAAAACCATCTCCTTTTCAGGCTGTTTTGCCCAGCTGTACTTCTCCAGTGCTTTTGCCACTACTGAATGCTTCCTCTTGGCCACAATGGCCTATGACCGCTACATGGCTATCTGCAACCCCCTGATTTACCCAGCCGTTATGACTCAGCGGGTCTGCAAGGAGTTGGTGATAGGCGTCTATACCTACGGCTTCCTGAACTCCGTAATACAAACAGTTCTGACTTTTCAGTTGTCTTTCTGCGACTCCAATATCATCCACCATTTCTACTGTGCTGACCCTCCTCTCCTTGCCCTCTCCTGCTCTGACACCCGCACCAAAGAGAAGCAGCTCTTGATCTTCTCTGCAGTGAATCTCAGTGGATCCTTCCTGACTGTCCTCATCTCCTACATTTGCATCCTCCTTTCCATTATAAAAATTCAGTCTTCTGAAGGCAAGTGCAAAGCCTTTTCCACCTGTGCTTCCCACCTCACTGTGGTCATCGTCTTCTATGGAACGCTGTTTTTCATGTACATGCAGCAACCCAAAGCAGGGAATTCATGGAAGTACAACAAAGTGGTCTCTGTGTTTTATAGTCTTGTCATTCCCCTGCTCAACCCCCTGATCTATACCCTGAGGAACACAGAAGTAAAGGACACCCTGAAAAAGATGCTAGAAGGCGAAGAGCCATAGTGAGTGAGTTGTCATAAGGTAGCATTGGGGAAGTGTGATACTCTGACATAGTATAACCAACATGATGGAAATTTAGCAGCCCATTCCCATTCGGTCAATCCAATTTGCATGTTTTTAAGAGCAAATGTACTGGGCCACTTGCTTGATGTAGTAATATTGAATCCAACCAATTATCATGGACTAATCAGAATTGATTTACAAGCTATACTGTTAACACCTACTTCTTTTGTATGTTGAATGTGAAGTGACTTATTACCAGTTACATAATAATATGAGTTCTAAAATTTAAAGGATCCTAAGAAGCAATATTCTGGGTAAAACTATAAATTAATGAACGTAAGTACAAAATCCATACATGAATATCTATAGTGTTAGAAATATTTTCCAGCTTAAAACACTGTGTTGTAGCAAATCACTTGTTAGTCTTAAATATATTTCTTCATAATGTATTACTATAGATCGTGGTTAAGTTTCAAGACCAGGTTGCAAGAAGCTTATTTATTCTAAATGTAGTTGAAATACTACTACATGCTTACAATGAACAATAGAAATAATAGTATTATAGTAAGAATAAGTGGAGAGGAGAACAGAAAAACCATGAATCAGTGAAATATGGGGAAACTGGGGGAATATGGGGAAATCAGTGAAATTGTTTGTTTAATTAGAAGAGATAAGGTTTGGGGCATCTGGGTGGCTCAGTCATTAAGCGTCAGGCTTCAGCTCAGGTCATGATCTCATGGTGTGTGAGTTAGAGCCCTGCATCAGGCTCTGTGCTGACTTCCCAGAGCCTACTTCAGATCCTCTGTCTCCTTCTCTGTCTGCCCACCCCCCACCCGACCCCCTGCCGCTTATGCTAGAATATGTGCACTTACACACTCTCTCTCTCTCAAAGATAGATAAACTTGAAAAAAAAAAAAAAAAGAAGAGATAAGGTTTAGGCTACTTTCAGAGATGCTATAAGTGGTCATTTATCAACATCTAGGGCTTAATTTTTCTAGTCTCTGGAAACCACAGCTACAGTGATTTTACAGGGCAGAGGAGGGAGTCCTACCTGAGTTCAAGAAAGGGAAAGAGAGAGAGTCTCCTAAGGTACCAGGCCAGAGTATGCATGTTTCTGAGAAATAAAATTATTGTCTTAAATAATTTGAATAATCTAGAGAAATACTTTAGTTTTGCAACATTTTCCATGTTCTTTATTTCTGTTTTTGCAGATCTGACAGTCCAATTTCCTTAGAGTTGAAACTATAAATCTACAGGTTCTTGCTGTTGTTGGGGATAGGCACAAGAAAAATCTCTTTTAATTTTTTTTTTATTTAAGCAAGGATATGAGCATTCTCTGGTTTTTCCAAGTCTCAGTTTTAATATTTCATTCAAAATAATTCTGAAGATGTACAAATCTTCCATAAAGCATTAGATTTTCTCCCTAAACTTTTTCAAATGTGATTATTGTTTTGATTTTTTAAAAAGTGGCTAAGACCAGGGGCGCCTGGGTGGCTCAGTTGGTTAAGTGTTCGACTTTGGCTCAGGTCATGATCTGAGTTTGTGGGTTTGAGCCCTGTGTCGAGCCCTGCATCCAGCCCCACATCTAGCCCCACGTTGGACTCTGTGCTGTCAGCTCAGAGTCTGGAGCCTGTTTCAGATTCAGCTTCTGTGTCTCCCTCTCTTTCTGCCCCTCCCCTGCTCGTGCTCTGTCTCTATATCAAAAATAAAAATAAACATTAAAAAAAATTTTTTAAGTAGCTAAGATCATATATTGTCAATCAATTACATAGAAATTTTAAATTAATCAAGAAACTAAGAGGTTCCTATTGTCCCCAGATTAACACTTCAGATAATGTGATGTGATCTTTTGCTTTATTGCTGCTTTTGATCTGGTAATTTAGAGAAAAAAAAACTAGTTAAATGTTTATAGCTTCTTTTATTTAGCTCAGAAAGCCTTTCTGAGACTTCTATTGCAAGCTGTATTCCTGAACACTTGGGAATGGGGTTAAAAAGAAAGATATTACAGGATTAAAGAACAAAGGGAGGAAAGATATGAAACAAGCCGAGGAGAGCTTGCACAGGTAATGAAGAAGAAAGGAGCAAGCAAAGTGGATAGGATCACACTGAAGGATAATTTGAGACAGATTATTGAACCATAAGCTCCTTGAGACTAAACATTATTTCTTCACTTTGCACCCCAACACCTACCACAGTTCCTGGCGCAGAACAGAAACACCATATCTGTTTGCTCTACCCAAAGGAACTCTTCCATACTTATTCCTGATTCTGGTGGATGGGAGGACATGGTGCCCAGTAATGGCCCTGTGGTTGGGAAGCAACAGAGAAAAGGAAGTTACAGCAGTCATGACAGGAACACCGTTTTTTAATGTCCCCCCCAAGGAGGCTACATCTTTAAGGCAGAAAGATGTGTGAATGCAACACATCCTGGCCAGTGAAAAAGATGCATCCAGGAAGTTGGTCTGTTGGGAAGATGGCAATAGCTAGAGCTGACAATGGACAGTGGCAGGCAAGGGACCGTTACAATAGGAAGAGGTTGCTTTTAGGTGAAGAAAATGAGCAGGTACCAACACTCAAATGAGAAAATTATGTTTCCTATAAAAAAATCATACCCATTTCTTAAATATTTTTAGAACTAGTTTCATGTCAGTTTAGTTTAGAAACCAAAAAAATAGTAAGTAGATATCATGTTTTAACATGTGTCTCTTGGAGAATGTATTGTACTCGTGTTTTTAAAGGAATATTTGGTCTAAGAGTAAATTTCATCAGTTCTTTGGCTCTTTTTAGAGAAAATTGAAGAAAACTCATCATAATTGCTTTCTCCATAATGCCTTCCCAGCTGTTGAATTTCTGGACTTTGTTCAAAGTACTTCCTTGATTTTCTGTAAAACAAAGTAGAAAATTAATAATAATATATTCATAGTGGGGCACCTAGGTGGCTCGTTCGGTTAAGGATCCAACTTTGGCTCAAGTCGTGATCTTGCAGTTTGTGAGTTCGAGCCCTGCATCAGGCTCTATGCTGACAGCTTAGACCCTGGAGCCTGCTTTGGATCCTGTGTCTCCTTCTCTTTCTGCCCCTCCCTGCTCACAGTCTGTCTGTCTGTCTCTCAAAAGTAAACATTAAAAAAATTTTAATAATAATATATTCATAGGTTATGAAGCATATGAATCTATGTTTTCACAAATTTCCTGAAGACCTATAAAACAAAGAGTTGATTATGAAGAAGGGTCTGAATTAGCTGAATTTGAGATACTATTTTCTATTTCCTTTCTCATTGGGGCTCCTTACTCTTAAAAGTTTATCTCCCTGATTTGGGCTTTATGGTAAGAAAAGTTTCAGATGCAGAATTCTCTAATCAATTAGTGACATTAAAAAATATATATATAGCACATTATACACATGTGTAGTATTAACATGACAATATTTAAGCCATATAAGAAACCAATATGATCTTTGTTCACTTATAAAGTGAACCTCTTTCAATCAATACTCATAATAATTATACTAATTTTTCAGCCCAAAATAAATAACTCAATATGTAATGGTGCCAAAATAAAAATGTTTTATCTTCATTGGATTTTCAGAGTCCAACATTTCATTAAAAGTGAAAATAAAACTTCCTCACACATAAATAAAATGGAAATTTGTTTTCCTCATGGTAATCCTAAAAATGTATTAGTTGCCAACGTTTACCATATAGACAACTTCCATTAATAATTGTAATATGTTACCGAAACACTGGACACCTGCATATGTGTCTATAAATTTATACTGATTTGCATATAAAATGCTGAATTTTTAATCAGCTTAATTTTAGATGTCTTATTTATCATCATTTACTATGCTAGTAATTTGTCATACTTAGAAACATACCAAGAGGATTTTTTTATGATGTTGATCATGAAAAAGGAAATATGAGAAGACAAATACTATTCATTTTCTTTTGTATTATTTGATGTATAGTAAGTATTTCAAAAACTTAGAATTTTAAAATCTCAAATGTGTGCCCCCAAATCTTCAACTCTGCCCTGGATGTGCAATTCCAGCATTCTTTGGAGAGCAAGGTGAGACAGGAAAATGTTAATTCAGTGCTTCAGAGTGGCTTCTGCCTACAATTAAGTGGCACATCCACCAGAGAGGTAGGGAACCGCTAATGTCAGAACTTAGGGACTTTAGGCTCCTGGGAAGGTGACAGATTTAGGCTATTCCTCCAAGCTCTTTTCTTGCTGTAAAAATACAAATGTTCTAAAAATAACTAGAACTTCCATCTCTGGTGATATGATGCAAATTGCAGTGAGGAAATGATAATCTTTTGTTTTAAAAATCGAATAATTATCTCAGGGCACCTGGGTGGCTCAACCAGTTAAGCCTCTGACTCTTGGTTTCCGCTCAGGTCATGATCTCACAGTTAGTGAGTTCCAGCCCCACGTTGGGCTCTGCACTGACAGCACAGAGTCTGCTTGGGAGTCTCTCTCTCTGTCTGTCTGTCTCTCTCTCTCTGCTCCTCCCCTGCTCATTCTCATGTTCTCTCTCTCATAAATAAATAAGTAAACTTTTAAAAATTAAATAAAAGTCAAATAATTATCTCTTTCACCGTTGCAACAGCTTACCTGTCCTAACAGACACTTCCCAGATGGTTTTATTCTGTGTTCTGAAAGAGAATGTTTTATGCTTACAAGATCACTTTCTTTGCTTGGGTGTGTTGACCACTTTGGCACCTGGACACCTAACAACTTGTGGCATCTTCCCCTCTTTACAGGAAGTCCTGTTTCTGACCACATGGGACATGGTATGAGGAGAAGGGATAGGGCAAGGGGCCAGCCAGGCTTGCACTCTCAAGCCCATGTCTGACTCAACTCTGCGTGAACACAGGCTTCTCATACTTGGGCAAGACTATGGAGGACTCCTAGGTTAATCTCTGGATTTCCCACAGGTTTTTATTCCATTCTTAGTGTCTTTCCTAGTAGACTCATTTTTAACTCTCCTTATCATATCATTTCCTATTTCATCTGAAGGCTGATATCATAAATAGTATGTTTTCCTTATCATCTGCTCACCAAAACTAGGGAGAAGCCTGCCTAAAAAATCTTTCATAAGTGGAGTTTAAATTAATGGTAAAATTAATATAGCCATAGAGGAGCAACTTGAAAAGAAATTCTGATTAATGCTATTTATATTGAGAGGAGTGATTTTTACAAAAAATGTTAAAGTATCTTTCACAAACGTTGGGCTATCTTTCCTTCTTATATTTACCACAAATCACAAGTGTGTCCTAAAGTGTCCATAGGCACAGAAGAACACTATACGCATTTATCTAAGAGTACAACGTTCTCTGTTCTCATTGATTAGGTAGTAAAACATGATCTGCTAAGCTTTTATATCCAGGCCTATTCATGTTCCCAGGACATTAAATTGTTACATTTATCAAAAGGAGGCTCTGTCTGTGTGACCACTTCGCTAAACTTATAACAGACTTCGGATCATATCTGTAAATTCACATTTGGGATATGTAACGGATGCCTGCATGCCAAACGAGCAAAATAAACCATGCTGAGGCCTGAAAAAAATGTATGGTCTGGGAGGTGAAGATTTGCTATTGAAAAAAAAAAGTGGCCTCAAAAGGCAGAGTTTCAAGGATGGCAGCATGTTGGTGGGGTAATAGAGAGTGGGGATAGAACACAAGGTCCTCATGAGTCCTAGTTCTGCTCTGAACCATGGTATCAGTCAAGTGCGTTGGTCCATCCTAGTCTCAGCTTTCATCTAGAAAATGGGGAAATCATCTCTTGCAGGGTCATCATGGGTTAAAATAGTAGAGGTATGCTAAAGTATATTTGAAACATTTAAAAGTATAAAGCATTTAGGGGCGCCTGGGTGGCTCAGACGGTTAAGCGTCCGACTTCAGCTCAGGTCATGATCTCACAGTCTGTGAGTTCGAGCCCCACATTGGCAGCACAGAGCCTGGAGCCTGCTTCGGATGCTGTGTCTCCCTCTCTCTCTGCCCCTCTGCTGCTCATGCTCTGTCTCTCTGTGTCTCAAAAATAAAAATAAAAACATTTTAAAAGTATAAAGCATTTATTTTTAATAACCGGATTCTACTACTTCTGACTAGTGTTCAACTTCAAGGATATCTGATTTGAAGAAAGAATTTGGAAAATCCTTGCCTGTAATGTTTCTATGAAGTATGGAAGTTTGCGTATGTCTCCAATGATTGATTTTCTATATTTCATCTGCTTGTTTGGGAAACTGAGTACAGCCCATTTCCAACTTCCAGGAGCCTCAGTCCTAATGTCTGTTCACAAGTCAGTGACTTGGAACATGGACACACTGTCCATGGAAACACAGTTGCATGTGGGAGCAGACCATGAAAGTCTTCTTCATTCATATAAATCTCCACAGACATTTCTTTGACCCTGAACGACTCAGCTCACATGTTCCCATAGAACAAAGGTCTGACGTTCCAAATCAGGCCACTAGGAACTCCACTTCTACTTGTTACACCTACTGTTGTGGAAGGCAGCGTTCTCATGCCCACGAATGTGGCTGCCCTGAGCTTCTCTGGCTGTACCCCAGCCTGTGAAAGAGCAACTAAGAGTGAGCTGTGGGGTGGAGGCCAGACTGTGTGGTGGAGCAGTGTTGGGGCTCTCGCTCATTTTCTCCTGCTCCTTTTCCTCAACCTCTGCTTGCCCTGGCCGTAGACTTGGAGGAAGTTTAGGGGAGATAACCCCAGAGTGCCAGTCCTCTTCCCCTCCCATCTCCTCTCCAGTGTTTTCTACCTTCCATGTGGGCTTCCAGGATGGGATTTCCACCTCCTCTCACACCAGGAGGAGGGTGACTAGAGACATGAGATGTGAGGCTCTAAGGCTGGGCAGGAGGGGAGGGAGGAGGATGAGGGAGGACTAGGGAGTAGCTGATGTGCCATTTCTCAGACTCCATGGTGCCCCCGGCTATTGTTTTACTTCTCTGAGGAAGAAAGCAAAATCTTTCAAGTGCCAATGAACCATCCAGGAAATTGCAGCACTACCTACGAAATACAGGAGATGCTCAATAAAATTCATCTGAATCTTAGTTTAATTTACTTTCTCTCCCTCACTTTCTCCCTGGCCCTCTCCTCTCTCTCTCTCTCTCTCTCTCATCATCATCATCATCATCACCATCACATAGATGCTCCATGGAGTCCACAAGCTGAAAATCTTAATGATCAAATAATCATCATCTTCTATTTCACAACCAACTCCTGCTTTTCACAGTTTTATGCATGACACTTTCCTGGTTCAAAAAAAGCTATTGTTACTCTTTAGCTCTCCTTATTATCTTCACATTTCAAAGAGAAGATAAGATTTATCCATTATTAATCTATCCTTTCATTCATAATCCCCATCCTTTCACTCCTATTACCGCCCTTATCATAACTTCATATCTGAACCTCCCTGTGTCTTTGCTTCTAATTTCCCTATCTCAAAGATCCTCAGCAGATTCACAGATGCGTGAGTATAGTCAGTGATAATATCAGCATTTCAGACCAGCGGGGAAATGATGGATTTATCAATAAATTAGAACAAATGGGGGCGCCTGGGTGGCGCAGTCGGTTAAGCGTCCGACTTCAGCCAGGTCACGATCTCGCGGTCCGTGAGTTCGAGCCCCGCGTCAGGCTCTGGGCTGATGGCTCAGAGCCTGGAGCCTGTTTCCGATTCTGTGTCTCCCTCTCTCTCTGCCCCTCCCCCGTTCATGCTCTGTCTCTCTCTGTCCCAAAAAAATTAAACGTTGAAAAAAAAATTAAAAAAAAATAAAATAGAACAAATGATGCCATACATATACTTTTTTGTCTTATGCCTAATATCAAAATAAATCCAATATCAATATGATTTTAATGTAGTAAATGTAACTTTGAAAATACTGGAATAAAACAATAGATGAATATTTGCTAGTCTGGAAATAGGAAAAGCCTAAGGTCACAAATTGTAAATAAAAGGTGTGACAGTTTTGGTGAAATCAAAATTTTAAATTTCTATTCCAATAATTGGTAAACACAAACATCAAGTGGGAAAATATTTAATATATACATAGCAGAATTAATATAGACAAATCAGGTAAATCAATACAGCATAATGAGAGGATATGAGCAGAAAACTCAAAAAACAAGAAATATAAATAGCCTAAAATATGCAAAAATTGCTCAATCTCAGTATTCAAGGAAATATAAAATTAACACAATAATGAGATCACTTGTCACCTGTCAGATTGGCAAAGATATTAAAGAATATTAATAACTGGGTGATAGTATAGGAAAGAGCCATGTTTCTAGTCTACTTTTGGGAGTGTAAATTGGTATAAAATTTCCAGAGGGCCATTTGACATTATTTACCAAAAGCCTTAAATACCTCTTTGATCCAGCAACTTCCTATATGAGATTTTATTTGATGAAAATACACCAAGAAATGTACAAATATCTATGCATTTTGTAAGTTGCTATAATAATGTTTATAACAGTAAAACATCAGTAGCAATATAAAGGTAAATCAATGAAGGATTTGCTAAATAAATTAAGGAATAGTGATACAATAGTATATATAATAATGTATCCATTAAAATGTGGGTATAGTTTATTTTCATGAAAATGCTCATGGTTTATGTATAAAGGATTTACACTTATGCACATGATGTCATTTTATTTTTAAAAATTATGTGAAATATATAGAGATATACAAATTGCTAGCAGTGGTTGGTATTGGTCATTTCCAGGTTCTTTTTACTGCCTGTTTAGAAATAAAAAAATAAGAATTCAGATATAGTCTTAAACCCTTAGCCAAGATTCTATCCTACATTTTTAACTCCAAATTACCTTTCTAATACCCAATTTCAAGCCCAGAGTCAGGGAGCCAAGTTAAAGGATGCTACCACAGTCTAGATATATAGTGAGTAAGGATAGCAGGAAAAGGGGGAAATTAGACAAGGAGGAGTTAAAGATGATGCTGGAGTTTCAGATCTGTCTGACAGGGAGGCCCTTGGCCAAAAGAGAAGATGGTTTCGCTGGAAGATGCTGGGTATTTAGACACTTAACACAGAACCTTGAACATAGTGGTGATTGAATGTTTCTTTAATGGATGAACGTGGTTCCATATGATCCTTATTATAGTTTGATGTATCAGTACTCTATTGGCAATATTCTCTGGAGATTCCAAGAAGAGACTGATCAAGGCCGTTCAAAACAATAAAGCAAACATTGCAATCGGAATCGGATCTCTTTTACCCAGTCACCTCAGCCTTTCTTCTGTCTGGGGGTTCTGCCCTGGGACTGCAGTGCCACTTTACCAGAGAGGTCTTCCCTGACTTCCAGGTTCAAGAAAAAGAAGGAAGTCCAGTCCTCCTGTTCTCACTTGTCTAGTTGTCAGAATTCAGCTGGTGCCTAGGAAAGCACAAATCTCTGCCCTTCTCATCTGGACTTGTCACTGGCATATTTCGTTTCCTTATTGTGTGCTGGACTTAACTAACATATTGAATGCACCAAGAAGTCTGCTCAGAATGCCCAGGGTATCATCAGCCTCAAAGAGGTGGGCCCTTCTCAGGGGTCTAACCCCCTGCACTTACCTTGCTTTGGGCTCTCAGGCAGCGCTGAGCACTCTGCTTGCAAGGGTCTGTCTCCCTTCATCATCACAATAGCAGATGTAACTTAAGCGAACTTAGAGAAGCTAAGTGACACATCCTGGATCACAGAGCATGCATTTGATGGAGGTCAGATTCCAACGTGGGGAGAAGAAATCTAGCAGTATGGCAGGCATGTTATTGGAATGCTGGTTGGGTATAACCCAAAAGTAAAGGGTGGTGCTGGTTTTGGACCCCATACTGCTTTCCGGGAGCGTGGTAGTGGGCTGTGACATATTGTTCCTGCCTGGTGGGACTGACCTGCTTCCCCACGGCTCAGGTGGGAGAGCCTAGTGCTGAGAACACAGGAAAGCTGAGGCCAGGCTGGCCTGGCCAGAGACTGTTCTTGGTGGTTACCCTAGCACAGCATAGCTTTCCATACACAGTCCGCCCTCTGCTCCAGAAGTGTTCTTTTGTCCCAAGTGTTCTCAGGGACCAAAATATAATAAGAAGTTATTGTATTCTGCAGGCTTTTTGAAGGCTTTACCTCCTCTCTTCCAAAGAACACTCACTTCAGGCTCCTTATGGTAAGAGGTGGGTCTCCTCTTATGGGCCATTCTGGTAAATCATTGGCCTCAGAGGAGATGTCTGAGCCCTATATTTCTTTATACTCTCATTTTCTCAATATTCTTAAGCTACAGCATCAAATTACTGGCATGATTCAAAAAGCATGAGAGTGGACCCAATTTTTTTGACAATTTAAATCCCATTTAAACCTCCCAGTTTTGTAATGAAAATCAAATTTTGAGATGTGATATATGAGCACCTAACAATTGCTAACATTCTGGACTAAGAATAAAAGAAAAGAAAGGAACAGCCTCTAAAACCTTACAAACCTTTGCTTGATTAGTAGAGCAGCAACACATAATTCATAAGCCCCTGCAAAAAAAAAAAAAAAAACCCATAACTAAGAAGAAACATTTTAATTAAGAGCCTTTAAAGCATTGTTTAAAAAATGTTCCAAGTTATGATAACTTAAAAACTTTGCAGAATTCAAGCATATTGTAATAAAAATATTTTAAAATATTGATTTAAAATTCAAGTTGAGCTTAACTGTCAGATATATTACACATTCCTTCTGATGAATTCAAATCTAACTTTTTAATCTTCTTTAAGCCAGATATAATGCCTATGGGCTGTATAATTTTAAATTCACTTTTCAAAAAAGATCTGAGGCATTGCAGCTAGCAGCCACGTGCATGCATGTCCTTGCTACCTTGAATGTCTGGTCTCCAGGTTCATACTGTGGTATAAATGCGGGGAGTCTGTCAAGTCTGAGTTTTAAATAACTTGAGAAAATGGGTTCTTGCAACTTTCCCCCGGGATTTAATACTAATCCTGCTATTGAGAAAATTATGAGGATATTATTAGGAAAGTTACAGCACTTGGACCCTCTTGAAAAGGAGCTGGTCTTTGTAGCCTTTGTTTAGCCAACTGAGCCACCCAGGTGCCCCTGGTCTTTGTAGCCTTTGTAAACTCTACATCAAGTCACATGTTATTTCTGCTTTTGGTAAGTGGTTTTATTTGTATGCCTTTCTTAGTTACAAAAGCAGTAACAGCCTAAAAGAACCCAGTAGAAATAATACAAAAACAAAAGATTGAGCAGGCCAGAAGAAAACTGTCCACTCTCTCCTCCACAGGCTTCCCCCACTGCACCCACCACTTACGTTGCAATGGTCATTGACATGCCTGTGGCTCCCACCAATCTGTGAGCTCCTTGAGGACAGGAAATGCATCATAATCTCATGTGGATGCTCAGTTTCTCTCATTTTTGTTGATGTTTACATCATCCTCCATTCATATCCTATGGTCCTGGTCCTTAATGAATAGTACACAGGATTGTTCATACTTCAGAACAGTGTGCCATTTAAAAGGAGAATGTATCAGCAAAGGAAGAAAAAAGGTTTTTAGAGCCACCAATAATAGTACCATCTAAAAATTATCCATGGCCCAGTCAGTTGAGTGTCTGACTCTTGATTTTGGCTTGGGTCATGATCTCAGAGTCAGTGTGGACCCTGCTTGAAATTCCCTCTCCTTCTCCCCCTCCCCCCACCCCTCTCTCCCCCCACCTCTACCCATCTCCCCTGCTTGCTTTCTCTCTCTCCAAACAAACAAAACAACAACAACAACAACAACACATCAAACATCTATGGGAGAGGAGCCCTGTGGATCCAACCCTAATATCTGGTCCTCCTGATTTAGAGAAGGGATGCATCAAGACACCAGGACCTCTAGCCATTTAATGGCTACATCATAGCAGAACTCCCCTACTCTGATTCCAGCCTTAGGGGAGAGGAAGTTTTCCAGGTTACTTGAACTTAGATTTCAAATTTTCCTTCTTGTAATTAAGTAAAGTGGCATCTGACCATATATCCATAAGCCTTTTGTGAGCTTTATTAGAGTGACTCAGAATCCACAAATCAGATCAACTCTGGGACAAAGGGAGAGTTCCTATGCAAGGATGATAGTGCATTCACAAGTTGGCCCCTTTTGGATAACATGCCTACCTCCAAAACCAGTCTCTCTCATATGTCCTCAGCCCCAGGCTCAGTGCTGAGTGGATAGGCTGGATTGGACATGATCCCACACCACAAGAGTCTCACAAGTGAAAAGTGGAAGAAATATGTCCTGTGTGCTATGGTAGAAGACTGTATGGGCACCGTGGGAGCAAAAGAAAACCATTTGTTCTATCTGGGTGTAGGAGAGGAGCCATCTACATTTTGGGAGAAAGGTGTGTTTCCCATAAACACCCTCCAGGAATAGGACAAGATTCATTAGAAGGCAATCAGGAGGAGGCACTAACTAAAGAAAACATAGGGAGCCACTGAAAATACCAGGAAACCTTGAGGTTCACTGATTTTATTGATCAAATAATGGTTTTACAAGACTGATAGAATGTGAATGTTTCAAATAACCTCAGAAAGCATTTAGAGAGTTTATGTATAGTAAATACACTTCTGGAGTCTCTAAATGCCTTTAAATCTTGGAGCACCTTTTTTTATTACGTGAATGGAGGACCCAGAAAAGTAAGAATGTAGAATTCTTTTCCGTAATGAGGAATAATGCCACAACATTTGGCCAGGCGTGGGGCCAGGAGTCAGCAGCCCATTGGCCAGAATTAGGGATGGTATTACTGGGATTACGTAGTGGTTAAAGGTTCTAGAGTCAGGCAGCCTGAGTTTGGATTTTGGGTCCACCAGTCATTTAATCTCCGTGTTTCAGCTTCATAAAATGAGGTCAACAATAGTACCAACTGCATAGGTGTCCTGGGGATTAAATGAGAGAACATGTGTAAAGCACAGAAGAACCTGGCACATGGTAAGCCCTCAGTAAGTGCCCACTTTACACAGAAGGGTGGCTGCTGGCCTCTGTAGTCTTGCAGATTACAGAACACAAGATAAAGCTACTTAATGCATAGCCTTCCTGCCTTATCACCCACTGGGTCGCTCAGTGGGTTAAGCGTCCCACTTTGGCTCAGGTCATGATCTCACAGTTTGTGGGTTCGAGCCCTACATTGGGCTCTGCGCTAATAGTGCAGAGTCTGCTTGAGATTCTTTCTCCTCCTTCTCTCTGCCCCTCCCCTGCTCATGCTTTCTCTCTCAAACAAATAAACTTTAAAACAAAAGAAAATGAAAGGAAAGATCGGGGGGACTGGCATGAAGGAAAGGACAACGGTGTAAGTGAAAAACAGAAAGAAAAAAGAATCAAAGAAAGAGGAAATCAAAGAGCCAGAGGGAAATATCAAGACAGAGAGGAAAGGGGAGAAATGGACCCAAACATATTCTGAGAGGAGCTAAAAGTGACAGGGAAAGAGCTGTATGGTCACTGGGGCTCCAGAAATGCCTCAGTCTTCACCACACCCATGGCCCTCAGTTACTCTGCATCCCTTTCTTGTCTGTATTGCTTGAAGTTCTACTTCATATTGGAATAGTTACCTGTGTTTGCTGGAAAACACTTGAAAATATCAGAAAGTGTTTTAAATGATATAAATGACCTATAATCTCATCTGCCCAGAATGAGCATTGTAATAATACCGAATATTGAATAATTATTTCCATTTTTTCTTACAGTGTGTCAATAACATGATTTTTTTTATTTAATTTTTTATTTTTTTAAATTTACATCCAAATTAGTTAGCATATAGTGAAACAATGATTTCAGGAGTAGATTCCTTAATACCCCTTACCCATTTAGCCCATCCCCTCTCCCACAACCCCTCCAGCAACCCTCGGTTTGTTCTCCATATTTATGAGTCTCTTCTGTTTCTGTCCCCCTCCCTGTTTTTATATTATTTTTGTTTCCCTTCCCTTATGTTCATCTGTTTTGTCTCTTAAAGTCCTCATATGAGTGAACTCATATGATTTTTGTCCTCTCTGACTAATTTCACTTAGCATAATACCCGCCATTTCCATCCACGTAGTTGCAAATGGCAAGATTTCATTCTTTTTGATTGCCGAGTAATACTCCATTGTGTGTGTGTGTGTGTGTGTGTGTGTGTGTGTGTGTGTGTGTGTATAAGATATACATCTTCTTTATCCATTCATCCATCGATGGACATTTGGGCTCTTTCCATACTTTGGCTATTGTTGATAGTGCTGCTATAAACATGGGGGTGCATGTGTCTCTTTCAAACAGCACACCTGTATCCCGTGGATAAACGCCTAGTAGTGCAATTGCTGGGTCGTAGGGTAATTCTATTTTTAGTTTTTTGAGGAACCTCCATACTGTTTTCCAGAGTGGCTACACCAGCTTGCATTCCCACCAACAATGCAAAAGAGATCCTCTTTCTCTGCATCCTCACCAACATCTGTTGTTGCCTGAGTTGTTAATGTTAGCCATTCTGACAGGTGTAAGGTGGTATCTCATTGTGGCTTTGATTTGTATTTCCCTGATGATGAATGATGTTGAGCATTTTTTCATGTGTCAGTTGGCCATCTGGATGTCTTCCTTGGAGAAGTGTCTATTCATGTCTTTTGCCCATTTCTTCACTGGATTATTTGTTTTTTGGGTGTTGAGGTTGATAAGTTTTTTATAGATTTTGGATACTAACCCTTTATCTGATATGTCATTTGCAAATATCTTCTCCCATTCTGCCAGTTGCCTTTTAGTTTTGCTGATTGTCTCCTTCGCTGTGCAGAAGCTTTTTATTTTGATGAGGTCCCAGTAGTTCATTTTTCCTTTTGTTTCCCTTGCCTCCGGAGACGTGTTGAGTAAGAAATTGCTGCAGGCAAGATCAAATAGGTTTTTGCCTGCTTTCTCCTTGACGATTTTGATGGCTTCCTGTCTCACATTGAGGTCTTTCATCCATTTTGAGTTTATTTTTGTGTATGGTGTAAGAAAGTGGTCCAGGTTCATCTTCTGCATGTCACTGTCCAATTTTCCCAGCACTTTCTGGGAGAGACTGTCTTTATTCCATTGGATATTCTTTCCTGCTTTGTCAAAGATTAGTTGGCCATATGTTTGTGGGTCCATTTCTGGGTTCCCTATTCTGTTCCATTGATCTGAGTGTCTGTTCTTGTGCCAGTACCATACTGTCTTGATGATTACAGCTTTGTAGTATAGCTTGAAGTCTGGGATTGTGATGTCTCCTGCTTTGGTTTTCTTTTTCAAGATTGCTTTGGCTATTCGGGGTCTTTTCTGGTTCCATACAAACTTCAGGATTATTTGTTCTAGCTCTGTGAAGAATGCTGGTGTTACTTTGATAGGGATTGTATTGAACATCTAGATTGCTTTGGGTAGTATCGACATTTTAACAATATTTGTTCTTCCTATCCAGGAGCATGGAATCTTTTTCCATTTTTTTGTGGCTTCTTCAATTTCTTTCACGAGCTTTCTATAGTTTTCAGCGTATAGATTTTTCACCTCTTTGGTTAGATCTATTCCTAGTTATTTTATGGTTTTTGGTGCAACTGTAAATGGGATCGATTCCTTGATTTGTCTTTCTGTCACTTCATTGTTGGTGTATAGGAATGGAACTGATTTTTGTGCATTGATTTTATATCCTGCAACTTTGCTGAATTCATGAATCAATTCTAGCAGTTTTTTGGTGGAATCTTTTGGGTTTTCCATATAGAGTATCATGTCATCTGCGAAGAGTGAAACTTTGACCTCCTCCTGGCTGATTTGGAAGCTTTTTATTTCTTTGTGTTTTCCAATTGCAGAGTCTAAGACTTCCAATACTATGTTGAATAACAGTGGCGAGAGTGGACATCACTGTCTTGTTCCTGACCTTAGGGGGAAAGCTCTCAGTTTTTCCCCATTGAGGATGATACTAGCGTTGGGTCGTTCATATATGGCTTTTATGATCTCGAGGTATGATCCTTCTATCCCTACTTTCTTGAGGGTTTTTATCAAGAAAGGATGCTGTATTTTGTCAAATGCTTTCTCTGCATCTATTGAGAGGATCATATGGTTCTTGTCCTTTCTTTTATTGATGTGACGAATCATGTTAATTGTTTTGTGGATATTGAACCAGCCCTGCATCCCAGGTATACATCCCGCTTGGTCGTGGTGAATAATTTTTTTAATGTATCGTTGGATCTGGTTGGCTAATATCTTATTGAGGATTTTTGCATCCATGTTCATCAAGGAAATTGGTCTATAATTCTCCTTTTTAGTGTGGTCTCTGTCTGGTTTTGGAATCAAGGTAATGCTGGCTTCCTAGAAAGAGTTTGGAAGTTTTCCTTCTATTTCAATTTTTTTGGAACAGTTTCAAGAGAATACATGTTAACTCTTCCTTAAATGTTTGGTAGAATTCCCTTGGAAAGCCATCTGGCCCTGGACTCTTGTTTTTTGGCAGATTTTTGATTACTAATTCAGTTTCCTTACTGGTTATGGGTCTGTTCAAATTTTCTATTTCTTCCTGTTTGAGTTTTGGTAGTGTATATGTTTCTAGGAATTTGTCCATTTCTTCCAGATTACCCATTTTATTGGCATGTAATTGCTCATAATGTTCTTTTATTATTATTTTTATTTCTGTTGTGTTGGTTGTGATCTCTCCTCTTTCATTCTTGATTTTATTTATTTGGGTCCTTTCCTTTTTCTTCTTGATCAAACTGGCTAGTGGTTTATAAATTTTGTTAATTCTTTCAAAGAACCAGCTTCTGGTTCATTGATCTGTTCTACTGTTTTTTTGGTTTCAATAGCATTGATTTCTGCTCTAATCTTTATTATTTCCTGTCTTCTGCTGGTTTTGGGTTTCACTTGCTGTTCTTTTTCCATCTCCTTAAGGCATAATGTTAGGTTGTGTATCTGAGACCTTTCTTCCTTCTTTAGGAAGGCCTGGATTGCTATATACTTTCCTCTTATGACTGCCTTTGCTGCATCCCAAAGGTTTTGGGTTGTGGTGTTATCATTTTCATTGACTTCCATATACTTTTTAATTTCCTCTTTAACTGCTTGGTTTGCCCATTCATTCTTTAGTAGGATGTTCTTCAGTCTCCAAGTATTTGTTACCTTTCCAAATTTTTTCTTGTGGTTGATTTCGAGTTTCATAGCATTGTGGTCTGAAAATATGCACGGTATGATCTTGATCTTTTTGTACTTACTTAGGGCTGATTTGTGTCCCAGTATATGGTCTATTCTGGAGAACGTTCCATGTGCACTGGAGAAGAATGTATATTCTGCTGCTTTAGGATGAAATGTTCTGGATATATCTGTTAAGTCTACCTGGTCCAGTGTGTCATTTAAAGCCATTGTTTCCTTGTTGATTTTTTTGATTAGATGATCTGTCCATTGCTGTGAGTGGGGTATTGAAGTCTCCTACTATTATGGTATTACTACCAATGAGTTTCTTTATGTTTGTGATTAATTGATTAATATATTTGGGTGCTTCACATTTGGTGCATAAATGTTTACAATTGTTAGGTCTTCTTGGTGGATAGACCCCTTGATTATGACATAATGCCCTTCTGCATCTCTTGATACAGTCTTTATTTTAAAGTCTAGATTGTCTGATGTAAGTATGGCTACTCCAGATTTCTTTTGTTGACCGTTAGCATGATAGATGGTTCTCCATCCTCTTATTTTCAATCTGAAGGTGTCTTTAGGTTTGAAGTGGGTCTCTTGTAAACAGCATATAGATGGATCTTGTTTTCTTATCCATTCTATTACCCTATGTCTCTTGATTGGAGCATTGAATCCATTGGCATTTAGAGTGAGTACTGAAAGATACGAATTTATTGCCATTATGATGCTTGTAGAGTTAGAGTTTCTGGTGATGTTTGCTGGTCCTTTCTAATGTTTGTTGCTTGTGGTTATATAAATATATATATATATATTATATATGTATATATATAATATATATGTATATGCATACATATATATGTAATATATATACATATATATATAATGTATATCTGTATACATATATATTACATATATATTACATATATATAATATATATATGTAATTTTTTTCGTCTTTTCTCCCCTCAGAGAGTCCCCCTTAAAATTTCTTGCAGGGCTGGTTTAGTGGTCACAAACTCCTTTAATTTTTATTTGTCTGGGAAAGTTTTTATCTCTCCTTCTATTTTGAATGACACCCTTGCTGGATAAAGAATTCTTGGCTGCATATTTTTCTGATTCAGCACACTGAATATATCCTGCCACTCCTTTCTGGCCTGCCAAACTTCTGTGGATAGGTCTGCTGCAAACCTGATCTGTCTTCCCTTGTAGGTTAGGGACTTTTTTTCCCTTGCTGCTTTCATGATTCTCTCCTTGCCTGAGTATTTTGTGAATTTGACTATGATACGCCTTGTTGATGGTCAGTTTTTGTTGAATCTAACGGAAGTCCTCTGTGCTTCCTAGATTTTGATGTCTGTGTCTTTCCCCAGATTAGGAAAGTTCTCTGCTATGATTTGCTCACATAACCCTTCTACCCCTATTTCTCTCTCTTCCTCTTCTGGGACCCCTATGATTCTGATGTTGTTCCTTTTTAATGACTCACTGATTTTCTAATTCTTAAATTGTGCTCTTTTGCCTTAATCTCCCTCTTTTTTTCCTGCTTCATTATTCTGTATAAGTTTGTCCTCTATATCCCTGATTCTCTGTTTGCCTCATCCATCCTTGCCGCCGCTGTGTCGATCCGTGATTGCAGCTCAGTTATAGCATTTTTAATTTCATTCTGGCTATTTTTTACTTCTTTTATCTCTGCAGAAAGGGATTCTAATCTATTTTCAACTCCAGCTAGTATTCTTATTATTGTGATTCTAAATTCCGGTTCAGACATCTTGCTTGTATCTGTGTTGGTTAAATCCCTGGCTGTCCTTTCTTCGTGCTCTTTCTTTTGGGATTAATTACTTTGCTTTTTCATTTTGAAGGGAGAAAAGGAATTAATGAGGTAGAAAAACTGAAATTAAAAAAAATTAAAATTAAAAAAATATTAAAATTAAAAATTAAAAACACACACACACAAATCAAATAAATTATGCTAGGTCCTAGGTGTGTTTTGGTCTGGGTGTTGAAAGTGGTTTGACAGATTGGAGAAAGGAAAAGGGGGGGAAGAAAAAAAAGGAAATCGTTTGAGAATTTGAAAAAATGCATACACTGAAGTAGACTAAAATGAGATGATGGGGATAAAATAGAATTTGAAAAAATATACCCAAAAGTAAAGAATATAGTAGAAAAATATTAAAAATATTTTTAATAAAAATTAAAAATAAAAATGATTTTTTTCTTTTTCTGTATTAAAGAAAAAAGAAAAGAAACAAAAAGAAAAAAGATTAAAAAAAATTTTTAAAGTAAATTGTTTGAAAATTTGAAAAATTTAATACACTGTAGTAGACTAAAATAAAATGATGGAAGTAAAATAGAATTTGAAAAATTTACATAAAATCAAAAAATATAGTAATGAAAATTAAATAAGAATATTTTTAATAGAAATTGAAAATAAAAATGAGGTTTTTCTCTTTATGCATTCAAGAAAAAAATGATAAAGAGAAAAAAAGAAAAAGAAAGAAAAGAAAGAAAAGGAAATTGTTTGAAAATTTGAAAAGGTGAATACACACTGAAGTAGACTAAAATAAATTATCGAAGTAAAGTAGAATTTGAAAAAATTATACAAAATTAAAAAATACAGTAATAAAAATTAAAGAAAGATATTTTTAATAAAAATTGAAAATAAAAATGAATTTTTTCTCTTTCTGTATTCAGAAAAAGATAAGAATTGTAAAAGAGAAAAAGAAAAAAGAAAAAAAGAAAGAAAATTGAATAGATGGACCTGCTAACAGATTGAAGTAGGACTGAAATTACTTCATTTCCCCTAGAAGTCAGTCTATGTAGCGCTTTATAGTCCATAAACTAAGCCAGTGGTGAGACTTGTGTTCTTGAAGAGCGAGGTTGGCCCAGTTGGGCAGGGTTCTCCACTAGATGGCGCTCTCCACTCTCCACTCTCCACTAGATGGCGCTGCTAGCCTACTGGGGTGGATTGTTGCCGCGCTCGTAGGTGCATGTGCACATGCGCAGGAGCGGTGAAAATGGCACCACCCAGCTACCCAGTCTGTTCTCCCGGATCAGCAATTGCACACCCATCCTCTGTCTTCAGCTTTCGTCCACTCCCCACTTCTTCACTCTCCATGACCAGGCCCCAGGCAGTACCTCTCTCCCAAGTTTTGTCTCAAGTTTTGTCCCAAGTTTTGTCCCAAGTTTTCCCCGGTCCCTTACTTCTGAAGGACTACAGCTTTGACCTGTTCCTCCCCTCTGCAGGAGGGTCTCACCAGGCAATGGCTGAATGGTCAATGGCTGAATATCGACTGCAGCCAGGAATGCCCGCTGGGCCCTGTTGTTGCCAGTGCCCTGAGACTGTGGCCAGGTGCTAGCCCACCCCAGAAAGTGTTCACGAGACAGTGTAGCAGCAGCACTTCACGGATTATGGAAAATCACAACACACATCTGGCACCAGGCTTTACCCTTAACGACCTTGCTCCAGTACCAGCGAATGTGGCCACCCTCTGGGTTCGGCTGGGACCAAGTGGCTTCAGTAGTCTCTACCAAATGTCCTTCCAGCAGTGGAACTGATTTTCCCCATGTGGCCCAAGAACCTCCCGGACCCCACTCTGTTCCTGGGGATTTGCCCTTCTCACCAGAGCACCGCCAGGTATCGAGCTGTGGAGTTGTAGCCTTTGTGCTCCCCTCGTTTACAGTCTTAATGGAATTTAAACCCTCTCCTTTCTCCCTTTTTAGTTTAGTCTCTGTGGCTGTTTCCAATTTTCTACTTTCCCTCCAGCTGCTTTTGGGTAGGGGTGCTTTTCCCATATTTGGCTGTCTGGTTCCATAATAGTCATAAATCATATATCATTATTGATTCTTCCCTCTTTCTAATGTCTCATGACCTATAAAATACTGGTTTTAGTGATTCCAGTGAACATTACTTGAATCTCTCCACCAGACTCCATTTTTGTTTTGGACTTCCGAGACTATCCAGGTTCCAGCAGCAGTTGAGACGTCTCTACAATGGCAGTGACTCTGGATGAGGCACTGCAGGCAGCTAAGACTACCAGGCTGCCTGGAGGTCAGCAGCAGCACAAAAGCATTTGAGCTCCTGCCCGGCCAGCAGGTGGCTGCAGGCAAATGATCAAGTGCACTGATGGGTGATGATGGAGCAGGAAACATGAGATGTATCTGTGAATGCATGTGTGTGAATGTGTGTACTTAATGTGAGATCCCAATGTGAATGCATATGCTTTTCAAATGCCAGTGATACACTTACATAAATTAATCACATATGAGGCTGCAAAGAAGATCTAAATAAATCTCAAGAGCTAGAAATCATATGGTACAGTGTTTTACCAAAATAATGAAAGCTGAAAATTGATAGTGGAAAATAGAAAAAAAAAGGTTTCTAAGCCCTTGGAAATAAATGCCTCTCTTATAAATGACTTGAGTTTTTAAACAGCTTCCATTTTATGGCATAATTAGAAATGAACCATTGTCATTAAAAGAAAGCAATGCATATCACTGTGTGTCCAAAATGGTACACTGGAGATAACTTGTAGCCCTAGCACTATTTAAAAATGAGAATTATGTATAAAATGAAACATTCACTAAATGTATTATGCTAAGCAAAATAAGTCAGTCAGAGAAAGACAAATACCATATGATTTCACTCATAAATGGAATTTAAGAAACAAAAGAGATCAACATATGAGAAGGAGAAAAAAAGAAAAGAAAAAATAGAGAGGAAAATAAGACACAGGAGATTCTTAATGTTAGAGAACAAACTATGGGTTGACGGAGGGAGGTGGGTGGGAGATGGGCTAGATGGGTGATGGGTACTAAGGAGGGTACTTGTGATGAGCACTGTGTATTGTATATAAGTGATGAATCACTGAATTCTACTTCTGAAACCAATATTGCACTGTATGTTCACTAGAATTTAAATAAAAATTTGAAAAGAAAAAAATGAAACATTCAGTCAGTGTGAGAAAAATACTAGTGCTAATATAGTAAAAAAGACAGGGGTGTCTGGGTGGCTCAGTCGATGAAGTGTCCGACTTCGGCTTAGGTCATGATCTCACGGTTCGTGGGTTCAAGCCCCATGTCGGGGTATGTGCTGACAGCTCAGAGCCTGGAGCCTGCTTTGGGTTCTGTGTCTCCCTCTCTCTCTCTGCCCCTCCCCTACTCATGCTCTCTCTCTCTCTCTTTCTCTCTCTCTATTGAAAATAAATAAACATTAAAAAAATTTTAAGAGAACAAACTGATACATATAAAAGAACCAATTAGATAAATTTCAGGAAATGCGTATTCTTGGTTTAAAGGGGAAAAATACCTCCTTCTTTGAAATGACCTATTGGCACCTCCTGGGCAAGTCTGCCTGAGGAAGATTTTTTTAAAAAGAAAAGAAAGAGATATAGGAAAAGAGAGAAGAGAACACAAAATTAGAATGAGGAAAAAATATATCACCACAGATAAAAAGAATTTGGTAGGTTCAATATGATGCTATTTTGTGACATAATTAAAAACATATAAATGAAGGGGATTATTTTCCACACTGTTTTAGAGCAGTAGTTTCCAATCTTTTTCACATTATACCATATTTTAAAAATGATAATGTGTGTGTCATAATGCTATAAAAGAGATTTTATCTGTGCCTGGACACAACAGACAAACAGTTGATTATCTGTTCTGGCCATTCCAGCACATCTGTATTTATGGTCAGCTGGTGGGAGACTATATTCTAGAAGTCCTAGTCAATGCAATGTGCCAAGGTGAGGGTAAAGGGAGCTGAAGAGGAAGCAAATGGTAAAAGAAGGAAAGAAAATGACCAAAATTGTCATTTTTTCCACATACTATTATCTACTTAAATTGATGGAGAAAAACATGGAAACACTCTGAGAAAAAAACAGAAGCAGAAGAGTTAGGAGTTGTCCAGGGGAATTCTAAGTTCAGAATCCATAGATGCAAGCAGGAAGAAGAGACATTAGAGCTAATTATTGGAATGATTAATGAGAAATTACCAATGGTTGTTCAATCCCTTCTCCTCTGCTTATGCTGAGCAGCAGGCCAAAATCTCCTTTTCTGTGAAACTAAAGCAGTGAGTCTAGATAGTGGGAACAGAGACACAGGATAGTTTTCCAGGTAGGATGGGGAAACCATGATGGATGGAGGCACTAAGAAAACAAATTTTAAAACCATTGACATACTCCAGATGGCAATGTGTTCTGTTCCTCCAAACAATGAAAGGAGGTTCATCAGAAACCAGAGCCATAGCTAAATAAATTGGTAATTTCAATCTAAAGGTGAGATGAAAATCAAAAAATGCCAAGCATTCGAGGAAACCCTTTGCTTTGAAAAAGAGGAACCCAGGAGCACCTTGGTGGCTCAGTTGGTTAACCGTCCCACTCTTGATTTAGGCTTAGGTCATGATTACGGTCGTGGGATTGAGCCCTGCATCAGGCTCTGCGCTAACAGCACAGAGCCTGCTTGGGATTCTCTCTCTCCCTTTCCCCCTGCCCCTCCTCTGCTCTTGTGTAACACTCTATCTGTCTCTCTCAAAATAAATAAACATTTTTTTAAAAAAGAGGAACTCAATTTTATAAACAGAAGAGATAATACCTAATAAAATCACAAAACAAAAAGACGTGAAAATTATTTCAGTTAATATAATCACACATGTGTTATAAAACAATACCTCCATTACATGGGAAATACTTTATGACCATTGAAAAAATACTGGAGAACTTACTAGACAGGAAGGAGAATGGGCTGAATAGGCAAATGAATAATGTTGAGGAAAGGATGAGTGGGCTAGACAAGTAAATTGAGTTATTCTCCCTCAAAAGCAATACAGAGAGAAAAGATGATATATGAAAGATATATCCAGAAACTCAAGCCCTGTTTGGGAGGAGTTCCCAGAAAAGCAAATAAAGAAAATGGAAGAGATGAAATAGTCAAACTTTAAGAAAATTCCATACAACCTGAAGAAACAAAGTCTTCAGGTTAAAAAGTCCCATTGGATGGAGAGCCTGAGGAATGTCACAGAGGATCACATCCAAAAAATGTCATAGAGGATCAAATCCAGCAAAATTCAGAATACCAAGAATAAAGGGGAATGCTATAAATTTTTCCTGAGAGAAAATATAATTTGACTCTCAAGAAATAAAAAAAAATCCCCGTTTCTCTTCAGCAACACATTTTTTTCAAGAATGCGACAAAGTGGTACATCAAAAATCTGAGGAAAGTTGATTTTGAACCTAAAATCCTATACCTAAACTAGCATATAAATAAAGCATTTTCAAACATAACTCAGAAAATTTATTGTTCTCAGAATCTTCCTGAAAGGACTACTCAAAGATATACTCCAGGTATATCAGATTAAGGGAAGATGTCTCTCTCTCTCTCCCTCTCCCTCTCTCTCTCCTTCTCCCTCTTTCCCTCCCTCCCTCCCTCTCATTCTTTCTCTCTCCCCTATCCCCACACACCCCAACGTGATGAAGTAAAAAATAAGTAAATCATATAATTAAACCCAAGTGATCACTGCTGGAAACAATCTCCACATGACAGGTAATAGTGCAGGGTGAGAGAGTGGGTTTGGGGAAGAAGGAAGTAAGAGTATTCTATGGTTTTAATCTTACTGAAGGAGAAGGATATAGTAGACAGAGATATTGGTGAACAATGTGTTAATCTAAAATATAAGTTGGAATTTTTCAGAATTGAACTCACTCAAAAACTTAACACCAATTTACCTTGGGATGCAAATTAGTACAACCATTCTAGAATACAGTTTACCATAATCTAGAAAAATCGAAAATACACATAATCTAACTGTACACTTTCAACAACCACTTTATTTGTTCTGTTTCTATTTTAATTTGGCTGTACTTTTTTTCTTAATTCTGGTGATCATCATTAAGGATAGATATTTTCCCCCCTAGAAACATTACTTTATTTCATGAGAGAGTATTTCAGAAGTTCTCTTCAGCCACATTCTCTTCACCGATCAATCAATGACAGCCTCACCAGTTTTATCTTGATTCCTCCCCAGGCTGTCTGTTCTTCCTGTCCCTTCTACCAGCACCCCATTCACTAGGACAGCCTCATTCATCAGCTGGCTGGACTCTCCACATCCATGCTTGTTCCCTTTTAATTCATTCTCCACAACTACGCACAGACATTTTCAAAATGCCAATCTGTTCATGTGTGCCGTTGGCTTGTATACAAGAGATTTCAATGATAATTGAGGCCATATTATTCAAAAGCATCCTCTAAGTATAATGCTTTGTTTAATTTGATACTGGTTACATGAATAGTCCTTACATTCTTCTTTGTCCTGCATACATGAACTATTTCTCACAGGAGAAAACACAGCCAAAGAAATTTCAAACCAAACAAAACTCCAAATGAAAACATAGCAACGCAACTTTTTCAATACTTCTTTAACACAGCTATTAGGTTCCTACGTGCCCAATTCCTGCTACCTCTCCAATCATAAATCACACACTGCACCTCTTTGGGTTCTTTTCCTGGGATTTGCTTCTTGCTGCCACAGGCCCTTTGTTGTTTCTGCTCACAACACTCTTTCTACCACCGACCCTCCACAAACTTTCTTGTGAATTCCTACTTAAACTTCAGATATTAATGCCAGTATCGCTTTCTTAGAGATATCTTTCTTGACCTCTCCAGACAAGGTGAAATGGGTGTGTGTGTGTGTGTGTGTGTGTGTGTGTGTGTGTGTGTGTGTGAAGTCCTTGGTTTGTATTATATATTCCTTCAGACACTTACCTTGAACTTGCAATGATGTGCTAATTTGTGTGGTTATTTGATTTATATCATTTGTGATTTACCATGAGCTCCATGTGGGCAGGAACACTGTCTACTTTGGCCCCATATTTTAGAGTCTGGCGTGGAGAGATGCCTGAGTAAATATTAGTAGAAGAAGTAAAAGGGAATGATGAGTGGAGGCTGTGGTCAAAAACTTGGAACTTGGAATTAGAGGGAAAGATATTCTGTTTCTACTTTTGCCACTTAGCCTTGGACAACATATGTAAGCTCTCCACAGCTAGGTGTCCTCCTGAGTGAAATGAGCATCACAGTAGGGACAGAGGATTGATTAAGAGCATTAAATGCAACAGCACAAAAGCACTCAGCACCTGCCCAGCTCCTGGTAGGCACTCAGCAGTGTTATTTATTGTATTTTCATACTTCTTTGTTTTTCTTCTTCTACTGTTCAAAATCTTCAGGTTGAAATGTTCACCTTGTCCACTCATACTTTTTTCAATGTGATTGGATAATCTTTTAGGTGCTCCTAAAACTCTTCCATTTCAGACCATCTACAAAGCATTTGAATGACACCCAGAAAGAGGAGATGACAGCACTACCAGAACTGGGGTTCAGAGCTGGGGTCCCCAGGCTGCAGCCCCCAGCACGGACACCTTCTGGGGGGTGACAGGATATGTCACTGAGGCAGAGGCCTCTATGCTCTGCTCTTTGTCTTTTCTTTTCTTTCTTTTTTTTTTTTTTCACTTCTGTTGCATTCTCAGCATTTTTTTTTTTTTTCAGGAAAAAGATAGGTGTGTTTTGCTTATCAATTTGTTTCACTTTTACCTTAGGTTCATATGCTTATGTTAGACAAGTCTTAATGCCTTGAAGAGTTAGCTAGGGAAAACTCTATTGGTTTCTACTCAGACTTGAAACTGATCAAGTTGTTAGAAATTCATGATTGACTGAGACTATCTGAAGTGTGGCCCACTTCTCCAGGATCAACAAGCATTTGTTACTTTTACTTGCCAGTGGTAACAAAAGGGGCTCAGTGAAGGGGACATCTGGATTGAAATAGACTTTAATTACACCGTACATCCCTCCCCTAGACCAGTGTTTAACTCTGGGAAGAGACTTCAAAGTGTGGCTTCATTAGAAATGCAGGAATCATTTTTAACATAATTGCTCCATCATCACATCTTAAAACTGACACCTAAACCTTTAAGAATAAACTCATAGTCCCCGATTCCTGACACCGTTCACCCTTGGTAAATGTTCTCAGGGGACCTGAATGCTATCGCTAATTTCAGTAAATGTTTTCATGATTTGGCTGTGGAGTTCATGTCTAACAAGTTCCAGAGGAACCAATTTCCTGCCTGAGGAAACTTCCTTACCAAGTTCCCTAATTATTCCCAGACAGGCATCACCCTATAGAATCCAGCCAGCAGAGGGAGGTTGTTAATAGGCCACACAAGGCAGCTACCGTTTAGTCACCAAGGAAACAGATCAACTGTACCGAATGGCATGTTTGACATGAGGAGACCAGGGAGCTGTAAACATGTGTATTTCTGCTGCCTCTTGCTTTCTTTTAGCACGAGGGGGATGCCAAGTCAATCAGGACATGCATCCTCCTCTAAAAACGTCATTAAGAAATTGTCTACAGTGAATTCTCCAACCACCATTCTCAAACTGTTTAGTCTCAGGACCCCTTTATAGTCTGACAATTTATAGAGAACCTCAAAGAGCTTTTATTTATACAGATTAGAATAACTGATACTTACTACACTAGAAATTAAAACTAAGACATTTATAAATATTTACTTATTAATTCATTTAAAAATAACAATAGTATAACCCATTGTACATTAATAGAAATAACACATTTTGACGGAAAATAGTTATATTTTCAGAAAATATTTAGAAGAGTGGCATTGTTTTGCATTGTTGCAAATCTCTTTAATGCCTGGTTTAATAAGAACATAGCTGAATTCTCATCTTCTGCATTCAATCTGTTGTGATATAATGCATCATGTAGCTTCTGGAAAACTCTGCATTTCTGAGAGAATGATAGATAAAAAGCAAATAATATTTTTAAGTAATTTTGACCTCACAGAACCACTAAAAGGGTCTCAGTGTCCTTCAGGGGTTCCCAAACCAACTTTGAGAACCACTACTCTAAAGAAAACTGCAATAAAAGATGGTCACTGAATAGCTTTATTCCTGAATGAAATATAAAGAAATAGACCAAGAAAAAAGGCTGAAAAAAGTGTTTAAGATGGAAGTGTCTATGCCCTACTCTTGATATTTCCACTGCTTTTGACCATTGCAACCTACAAGGAGTTCCCCCGTCTGCTGCTGGGATGTTGTTACAATGACATCAGGGATGGTCTGCTCCTGTTTCTAGATGGTAATCAGAAAAACAGAGAAATAGCCCATCTAGAAGCCCTCACACCAAAACCAAGTTTGCTATATTTTTTATAACACTGACTTGATGTTCTATAAATTGTCAAATATCATAAGTCCACAGAGTTTATTAGCAAAGGCTAAAATCTTAGGGGAAAAAGCAGGTCATACTTGGAAACAGGAATGACAGATATTGAAAGAATTTTCATGTGCAATGAATGTCTGGTGTCACCTTTTAAGGCCTGGCGGGAAAGTGGAAAAAAAAAAAAGGGAAACATGAACTTTATGAAAAGAATTGCCTTTGTCTACTTCCCCAAAGCAACAGTTTGTTATGCCCAAATTGCCCACAATGATGGGATGCCGGGAGACGTGCACAAGGACCTGTGATGACCCCAGGTGTTGTACCTCCCAAGCAAGAATGATCAGTATTTGATCTGAACAACTCTGCTGACAATCTGCTGACAACCTGTCCTGGGACTACAGGTCTACTCAATGAGGCCACCTCCAGAAACGAGCTCCAGCCAGGGATGTACACTAGGGACAACAGCTCAGTGCGTGGCCATTGGAGAAATGCCTGGGGCATGTAAGCCCAACTTGAGAGTGTCTTCAGCTCCTTTTCTTGCACCATATGAGATGCAGTAAAGCAAGATTCTGGGCCAAAAGCATGAACTCTGACGTCCATGAAGTACGTTCTTATCCCATACAGCCACAAAATAATTTTGAATATTTGGACAAATTATTTAGTATCTCTTGGCTCCTCTGTTAAATGGTATTGTTGTGAAGAATAAAATGAGTTCAACCATGTAAAGGGCTTAGCCAGGTGTATAGTAAATGCCTAATAAATACTAGCTATTTTTATTTATTTTTTTATTTAAAAATTTTTTTTCAATATATGAAATTTATTGTCAAATTGGTTTCCATACAACACCCAGTGCTCATCCCAAAAGGTGCCCTCCTCAATACCCATCACCCACCCTCCCCTCACTCCCACCCCCCATAAACCCTCAGTTTGTTCTGTTTTTAAGAGTCTTTTATGCTTTGGCTCTCTCCCACTCTAACCTCTTTTTTTTTTCCTTCCCCTCCCCCATGGGTTTCTGTTAAGTTTCTCAGGATCCACATAAGAGTGAAAACATATGGTATCTGTCTTTCTCTGTATGGCTTATTTCACTTAGCATAACACTCTCCAGTTCCATTCATATTGCTACAAAGGGCCAGATTTCATTCTTTCTCATTGCCACCTAGTACTCCATTGTGTATATAAACCACAATTTCTTTATCCATTCATCAGTTGATGGACATTTAGGCTCTTTCCATAATTTAGCTATTGTTGAGAGTGCTGCTATAAACATTGGGGTACAAGTGCCCCTATGCATCAGCACTCCTGCATCCCTTGGGTAAATTCCTAGCAGTGCTATTGCTGGGTCATAGGGTAGGTCTATTTTTAATTTTTTGAGGAACATCCACACTGTTTTCCAGAGCAGCTGCACCAGTGTGCATTCCCACCAACAGTGCAAGAGGGTTCCTGTTTCTCCACATCCTCGCCAGCATCTATAGTCTCCTGATTTGTTCATTTTGGCCACTCTGACTGGTGTGAGGTGGTATCTCAGTGTGGTTTTGATTTGTATCTCCCTGATGAGGAGCAACGTTGAGCATCTTTTCATGTGCCTGTTGGCCATCTGGATGTCTTCTTTAGAGAAGTGTCTATTCGTGTTTTCTGCCCATTTCTTCACTGGGTTATTTGTTTTTCAGGTGTGGAGTTTGGTGAGCTCTTTATAGATTTTGGATACTAGCCCTTTGTCCGATATGTCATTTACAAATATCTTTTCCCATTCCATTGGTTGCCTTTTAGTTTTGTTGGTTGTTTCCTTTGCTGTGCAGAAGCTTTTTGTCTTCATAAAGTCCCAGTAGTTCATTTTTGCTTTTAATTCCCTTGCCTTTGGGGATGTGTCAAGTAAGAAATTGCTGCGGCTGAGGTCAGAGAGGTCTTTTCCTGCTTTCTCCTCTAGGGTTTTGATGGTTTCCTGTCTCACATTCAGGTCCTTTATCCATTTTGAGTTTATTTTTGTAAATGGTGTGAGAAAGTGGTCTAGTTTCAATCTTCTGCATGTTGCTGTCCAGTTCTCCCAGCACCATTTGTTAAAGAGACTGTCTTTTTTCCATTGGATGTTCTTTCCTGCTTTGTCAAAGATTAGTGGGCCATACGTTTGTGGGTCTAGTTCTGGGGTTTCTATTCTATTCCATTGGTCTATGTGTCTGTTTTTGTGCCAATACCATGCTGTCTTCATGATGACAGCTTTGTAGTAGAGGCTAAAGTCTGGGATTGTGATGCCTCCTGCTTTGGTCTTCTTCTTCAAAATTACTTTGGCTATTCGGGGCCTTTTGTGGTTCCATATGAATTTTAGGATTGCTTGTTCTAGTTTCGAGAAGAATGCTGGTGCAATTTTGATTGGGATCGCATTGAGTGTGTAGATAGCTTTGGGTAGTATTGAAATTTTGACAATATTTATTCTTCCAATCCATGAGCAGGGAATGTCTTTCCATTTCTTTATATCTTCTTCAATTTCCTTCATAAGCTTTCTATATTTTTCAGCATACAGATCTTTTACATCTTTGGTTAGATTTATCCCTAGATATTTTATGCTTCTTGGTGCAATTGTGAATGGGATAAGTTTCTTTATTTGTCTTTCTGTTGCTTCATTATTAGTGTATAAGAATGCAACTGATTTCTATACATTGATTTTGTATCCTGCAACTTTGCTAAATTCATGTATCACTTCTAGCAGACTTTTGGTGGAGTCTGTCGGATTTTACATGTATAATA